>NC_056741.1:1391346451-1391646451 GCF_019279795.1 Protopterus annectens
CCTAGCTGGCTCAATTGACCCTATGACGAGAGTTTTTGCTCTTGCCAAGACAACGTTGTGGTTGGATAAATGTACAGCGCATCGCCCAGTGCCATCAATACAGAGTGGGTGAAACCCAATCCAAATGTAGCGCTAAAAAGAAATCCTATAGGGCAAATAATAGCTTGGACTCCAATAAGGAGCATGGTTGAGTTGTTCAATGGGCAGATGCCCTCCAATGGATACACATGTGTCTCATATATTGGATAACGAACTTTGAGAGGTGCCCCAATGGGCTCTACATGAGGAATACCTGTCATAAGAGTCGGGGTCCAAGCAAGACCATAATATACACACACACACATATATATATATATATATACACACACACACACACACACACACACACACACACACACACAATATTGCCAAAGATAGCTGGATTGTGTATGCTATCTCTGTGCAAAAAAGCTGCCCTATAACAAGGTTTTCTATATACTATCTTTGGCAATATTATTAAAGGACAGGCAATTCGAACATCAAGATTATGCTGTGAGGATGCTATGCTACAAGATGAACTTGATAAATTAAAACAGGGCTTTGTAGCTAGGGGCTATGATGAATGTCAAATTATCAGCAAATATGCTGAAGTTAATAAGTTGAGAGCCACTAGGGCTAAGCCATACTGTGGAGATAGTACCACCTAACTACTCTATTATCAGAGCAGACAGAACCCAAAAAAATGGTGGTGGAGTAGCTCTACTCTTCTCATCCTCTCTATGCATTACTCCCTACAATAAATCTGTTCCCCAATTCAACAACGCAGAATTAATACTAGCCCAACTTTGATTAAATAAATACAAAAATATATGCATAGCCTCCGTTTACATTCCCCCTGGTGACAATATCTCTGTACTTGAAGATATCCTGTCCTGGTTTTTTACCAATATATCTAATGAAACTATCATCATGGGAGACACCAACATTAATTGGTCCTCCATTCAATCCCATACCCCCTCCCTTAACAACCTGTATAACTACTCTCAACTCATCAACTCCACTACTAGGCCCTCTAAAGACTTCACTACTGGCAGTATTCTAGACTGGATCTTAGTCTCTCAGCCCCACTACTACCCTGATAGTGGAACTCTTCCTGACTCCCTTAGTGACCACCTTCCCATCTTTGCTACACGTTTTCCTTCTCCCTTAAATGTTACCCATAATTACGTCACTTCCAGATACCAAAAAACTTCAACCCAGAAGCCTTCTCTGACTCCCTAAAATCACTTAACTGGTACCCCTAAAAACTCTACCCCTAGAAAATGCTATAGCTCACTTTAATTCTAATTTCCATAATCTTTTAGATACTCATGCTCCCTTAAAAACCAGAAGAATAAAAAAACAAAACTACCCCCTGGCTAACAAAAAGCACACTAACAACCATGTGACTTGGAGACAAAGCCTTGGCACGCTATCAAAAGCACAAATCTCTCACTACCCTCAATGAGTACAAAACTCTTCATAACACGGTTAAAAACCTTATCACAGCAGACCGTCAAAACTACCTCTCCTCACTTCAAAGAAAACATAAAACTGACCCGCAAAAATTCTGGAGAGGTATAACCTCCCTCTTAAAAACCTGGTATAACTGAAAACCCTAACCCAAGTGTACAAGACAATGATCTTGCCACCCAATTTAACTCTTTTTTTTTATTGACTGTATTTCCAAACTAACCTCTTCCTTCTCTAACAACTATCCACCTCCTACTTCCACTTGTTCTCTCCCAACACCCCCTATCTCCACTCTATCATTCTATAACCTCTCAATCTACTACCTCTCAACCCCCTACATTCTCCCTGAAACCAATCCCTACTTCTACCATAAAAAACTCCTGCAGAGGCTAAAACCATGCACCAATACCCCCGATAACATTCCCTCACATTTCCTCAGCATAGCTGCTGATGCCATTGCCCTCCCAATTAGTATCCTAATCAACTGCTCTACCCAAGAAGATCATGTTCCACAACTCTGAAAAAAGGCTTTTATCATTCCCCTTCACAAAGGAGGTAATAATACTAACATTACCAACTTCCGGCCCATCGCCATCTTCTCTCCTATTTCAAAAATTCTAGAGAAATGTATCCATTTTCAACTCCTTCCCCATTTATTAGACAACAACCTACTAACTCCTACTCAACACGGTTTCTGACCTAATCATAGCACTATGACAGCCCTCCTATCATTCCTTGAAACTGTGAATAAAGCTAGATATTCTGGTCTTACTGTATCTACCATCCTACTCGATCTCTCCAAGGCTTTTGACACTATCTCCCATAACCTACTACTTACTAAACTTTCTAAGCTAAACCTATAACCTTTAACTCTCAATTGGTTCACCAGCTATCTCTCAAACAGGCAACAAGCTGTCAAGTGGAAAAAAGCCACCACCTCCTTCCTAAACACCCCCACAGGTGTCCCACAAGGTTTCATATATTCATTAATGATTATTACTACTCTATCCCCTATGCTAACATCATCCAATATGCAGATGATTCTACAATCATCTGTGCTGCCTCTTCCATCCCAACTCTCCTAAAGCTGACTCAAGATGCCTTCTCCACCACAGAACAGTGGATGAAAGACAACCATCTTGCACTTAATGCAGCTAAATCAAAAACTAATGATATTTACCCCCTCTAAAACTAACTAATTTGATAGACAACTATTCTCAATCACCAGTCAAAATAATACACCACTTGAACTGGTATCTGAAACCAAACTACTAGAAGTTCAAATTGATGACCAGCTTAAATTCGACTCCCATCTACTACTAAACATTAAAAAAACCCACCAATAACTTGGCCTGTTCTACCGACACAAGCGATACCTCTCACCAGCTACCAAGCTCACTCTCTCTACCACATTTCTCTTACCCTCCCTTCTCTATGGTGCCCCTCTTTTAACAAATCTACAATCATCTCTCAAAACAAAACTATACACTTGTTATAATAAAATAGCCAGATTCGCCACTAGCAATAAATCTTCAACCCATCACTGTGCACCACTCCACAAACTAAATTGGCTTGAACTTCCCAACTACCTCTCCTATACTCAGCTCACTTATGCACACAAACTCATTTTCCAGATATCCCTCTGTCCCTCCCTCTCCACTACCTTCAAAATTCACCACACACAAAGACTTCTCAGATCTACTAATCAAAACCTAATAGAAGTCTACAGACACCTTCGTCCCCCAAAACCTCCTGTCCTTTTCCCTAGCATGCCTATGGAACTCCCTACCTCCCTCCATTTGTACCATCGCTAGCCTCCCTACCTTTAAAAAAATCACTCCACTCCCACCTAACATCCACATGGGAAAGCTCCTGCTCCCACTCCACATAATCATTCTCCACTTTCTAGTCTTCCTTCTCATACATTCTTTATTGAAACTAGTAATCAATTTCTTAATAATACCTATCACCCTGAAAGCCTTCTGCATCTATCTACTCACTTCCTAATCCTACTAGAATAATGCTCTCCAAAAAAAATATATATATATAATTTTGTTTTTTAACTTTTGTGATTGTAACCTCAGTACTTTGTCTTGTAATGTTATGTTTTGTTTGTTATGTTTGAAATGTAAATCTCTGCAATCTTTGTGTAATCTGTGTTGGAGCTTTTCTCCCCAGGACACCATTGAAAAAGGGTTATTTTGGCCCAATGGACTATCCTGGTTAACCAACAGCTAATAAATAAATAAACAAATAAATAAACCACTGCTTATGTACTAAAGTAGAGTTCTTCTCACCTCTATCATAGTATTACTTACTCTAAAAGTTTTCATCATCTACCTTGCTGTAAGTAAGCATAAGTTTGTATACCTGTAACCTGCCATCTGATGTAAAATTAACAAATCTTGCTTACTTGTCTTTTGTATGATATGTCATATCAAGCTTTGTGTTTTTTTTATTCTTTTCTCTAGCCAACTCTGTACACATTTTTATACCTGTTCTACATTTATTTAATGTAACTTCCTGCTATTGCATATATTGTAAGTCATGATACTATTGCACCTTTTGGAGCTTTTCTCCCCGGGCCTCTACTGAAAATGGACATATAACCAGTTAGACTAGCCCGGTCAACAAATGTAAAATAAAAAATAAATATGTGTGTGTATATATATATATATATATATATATATACGTTCATAGCGTTTACTAGGCTTAACCACAAGGGCCTTTGTAAGCCTAGCCATGCATCCCAAATCTCTGACGGGTTCTGCTACTCATGATAAGTGTAAGCATGGGCCTGAGAGATGAACCATTTATAGGTTATTTGTGTCCATTAGAGACATAGGTGCCAAACCAAGGATGAATTTCCGGTTTCCCATTCAGTTGTCCAAGTTGCACTTGAACTGTGTTAGGGAGGAACTCTACTTCACATGTACAGGGAGCCTGTACCATAGACTGGGTAGTCTCTAGGATGCATACCTCTCTCTCAAGCAGGTCCTATTTCTATAATAGGCAAGGTTTAAGTCTTTAGAATGGGTAATTCTGGTGCTGTTTGTTTTGTGGATATGCTGGAGATCCATCAGAGTGGGGTCTGACAATGCCCTTGTATGCCAGACATAGATCTCCTCTCGGAATCCTGTAGGAGACTGAATGCAGGGGTAGGGCCTTGAGGTGGTCTGCATAGGAAATATTACTTATGCCCTGTATTCTTTTAGTGAGGAACCTCTGTGGCCTTTCCAATTGTTGGATATGCCTGGTTAGGTGCATACCAAAGGGGGGCATTGTACTCAGTGATAGGTCTGATGAATGCCAAATACAGTGGAACAATGACTTCCTTCAACTTAGATGTCATACCTTTGTTTATAAGTTGTGCAGTGTAGAATGATTTCCTCCTTTGTTTATAAGTTGTGCAGTGTAGAATGATTTCCTCACCAGTGTAGACACATGATGATCAAAGGCTAGATTACTATTTATGTGTGTCCTTAAGTCCCTGACTAATGGGTCATCTCTAAGGGTTGTGTTGTCAATCTGATAGTTACCAGGAATGGATGACTTCCCAAACGATACTATTATGCATTTTTTGGCATTTGTTTTTATTCCATGGCTCTGTCACCAGTTGTTTGTGTCAGCCCCTCCTGTAGAATATTTGTGTGATTGTGAGATTCAATCTCATTTGCAATCATCTGCAAATTTAGTCAGCCGCAGACCACTGACGTCGGCCTTGACTTCAGAGAAGTAAATACCAAAAAGGAGTGGTCCAAGGACTGATCCTTGAGGGAATCCACTTGTGACTGACCTCTTTGTAGAGATGGACTCCATAATTCTAACTTCCTGTGTCCTGTTTGTGAGCCCGTTGGCTATCCTCTCTGTGACATACGGGTTTGTACCTAACCTCTTGAGTTTGTCAGCAATGTCCAAGTGGGGTATTATGTCAAATGCCTTGGCCAGGTCAAGGTAGGTAGTGTGAAAGATTTTGCCTTCATCCATTGCTTTGGCGACCTTCTCAGAGAAGTCCACCAGGTTGAGTAGGCATGATCTGACCTCGACGAAAGGAAACTGGGTTGGGTTTGGAGGTTTACTGCATCTCTTTTGATCATCTCCATGATAATTATTTACATGGCTTTACATATAAAACTAGTGAGACTTATGGGTTTGTAGTTTCCAGGGTCCGTAGATGGCCACCTTTGTGCAGAGGGGGATGACTGTTGCCTTTCTCCATTCTTGTGGTGCAAAGCCTTTTTGGAGGTTGCAGTTATATAATGATTCCAGAGGCCCTGATAGGTCATGTTTCATGCTGTTTATAAAGCAGTCTGGGATATTGTCTGGGCCCATTGATGCAGTGTTCTTGGTCTTAGAGAGAGCATTAAGGACCTGTTCCCTAGGGGTTGAGTTATATTTGATGATATTTGCTAATCAAAATTTAGCCAATATGTTACCACCCGAATCTTTGTTTTCCTATCATAGGTGTCGTAATTTAAGGGGTCAAACCTTAGTCACTATAAATCTGGATTCAAGAAGTCTACTTTTGGCCAACAAACTACATTAACAGGGGACAAGTTGATGGGATCCATTCCATGTGGGCACTGCTCGTTCTGTACACATATGCTGAAAACCAAAGAATTCTCCAATAGAAATACTAGTAAGGTTTATCAGGTGAAATGCTTTGGTAATTGTGGGATGAATTGGGTGGTCTACCTGGCCACCTGCACCTGTTCTGCCTTTTATGTGGGACAGACGTCCAGGCCACTAAGGATCAGAATGTCTGAACACTTCAGCGATATTAGAACTCAGCGGTTGACAAATGCTCTTTAAGACATGCTCATAAACATAAAGCAGACTAATTTCATTTTACTATCATAGATGAAATTTGGGGGGACAGATCCAGGTAAATGGGATGGCACAGCATATTGAATAATGAGAAGGCTTGGATAATTAAATTAGGGGGTTTATTTTCCCCTGGCCTGAATGACCACCTTTGACTGTTGGTTTATAATAAATTTTGTATTTGATTTCATGTACTGTGCCATGACTTTAAATGTTGATTGATCTGCTTAATGAATGTAATTGGGAGACTATTTAAGTTTCCGTTTGAATGTAATAAGTGTATCACTGATGAAGGCCTTGGGGCCAAAACCAGTTTGATTCATGGTTTATATACTAAGAAATTAATATATATATATGTTTTTTTACTCTTAGGTACTGGCTCCTTTTTTGAATTTACTTCAGTTCTCATACCTCAAGTAATGTGTCAGAATTAGCAAAAAAATGTATTAACCTGTTCAGTCATAAAAAAACTAAACTTTTGGAACTTGTGGCAAAACAGACTGTGTTTACCTAGAGCATTTTCTAAGTCTTTATTCTGAATCGCCACACAGTGTTCCTTAATGCGGCTAGAAAGTCTCCTACCAGTCTTTCCTACATAAAAACTGTTACATGTGTTGCAAATTCCAGCATATACAACATCTGTGCTATGGCAGTCAAAAACATCTGCTAAAGTCAATCTTGATTTTTCAGTGTTCGCATAAACAAAATGAACCAGTGTAGATAAAATTACATGCGGCATATGAACCAGAGGAAAACATGGCCGATGGTTTATTAATCCAGCAGTGTCTGTAAGTAAAAAAAAGAAAGTCTGTACATTCAAAAGATGCACTCAAAAACTTGTTTTCTTGTGTGAGAAGGTGAGAGAATCTCCTAAGATGGTTGTGACTTCCCTGTTGCTTCTAACAATATCCGACTTATTAGAAATAATGTTCTGAATAAGTACCAGATCCAAGCCGATAGGATGGGGGAAGCTAGAGGTTCAATCTACGGTAATGGTCTGATTGGTTGTAGTGTAGGCAGTTTCCAAGCCAGAGTTCTGTTTGGCTTTCAGTACAAACCCATTTTTTTAGTACTGGCTGAAAGGTAGAGGTCCGTGATCCGCTTACTTCAGTGAAAAGTTGATGTTAAGTTGTCTATCTCGCCTTCATTCTTGCTGGTTGGGTTCGGAGCCAATCCTCGGCTCCAACTTGGCCATCTTCTAAAACTCGAGAGCTGTTTACTGGCTCGAGGCCTCCCCATAACCCATGATGCCTGGTTCTAGATACCCAGATCTCATTTGCCGCTTCAAACTGCGAGGTTGTCTTACTGGCTCAGGTCGTGTATTTTATTGTATTTACTAAATTTTAATCTGTATAGTATAATTTTCTCAGTTGTTCTGTATCCCTAGGCTATATTCCTTAAATAGCTTTTATCCCTACTAGTTATTTATTTTTTTTTTTAGAAACTCGTTTTACTTAGAGAGTTTCCCCCTCCCCCACCCCCTCCTTTTCCCTTAACCATTTAAATTAGAGGCTAACTTTGTCTTTTTCTAGCTGTTAAAAAAAAAAAAAGTTTGTTCTCTCCTTTAGAGTAGTTTTTTGTGTGTGTTAGCTGTATACTTTAGATTGCTAAATTAGTTATACTGCTAGCTTGTTTCTCTTGTGTGTGTGTGTGTGTGTGTGTGTGTGTGTGTTTGTTTGTTTGACCTTGGTGTGAGTGAGTTGTTACCATGTCCAAGGATACTAAAGTGTCAGGATTCAAGAAGTGTGATTCATGCTGCCAGAAGATGTCTCTGACAGATGGTCACACTTCTTGTGTCTACTGTCTGGGCGCTGTGCACCTGCAGGACTCTTGTTAGGTTTGCCATGCTTTCAGCCCAAGAGTCCTGCAGGAGCATAGGAATAAGTTAATCCTACAGGGTTTACTTAAGCCCGAGGAGTCACCAGCTAAGGCTCAGCCTGTGAAGTACTCCAAGCCACCCAAATCCTCGGCTCCCAGTTCGGAGCAGTTGTTGGGTGAAGCTGCTCCTTCTGCCTCGGTTCCGGCTGGAACCGATGTACCTGCCTCCCAGTCGGTTCTGACACTCACTTCGGAGCCATCGGGGAGTCAAAAGAGATCTAGGTCTCCCTCCCTGGAGTCGATACACTCTGCTCCGAGGTCTCCTCTGTTCCAGTCAGAGCGCAGTCATCAGTTCTCCCAGTCTTCTCGGTCATCAAGACTTTCCGATCACGACGTGGAGAGAGTGGTCAGCAGGCTGTTGAAATCGCAGGCCCTAGCAAAAATGTTGTCCAGCCCCCCCGTCATCAGGGGTCGGCTCTATGCTTGTCTGCAGTTATTCCTCCTCTGACTCCTCCCTTGAGTTCTGAGCCGGAGTTCGTTGGGGTTTGAGTCATGGAACCGTCGGCACTGATACCTTTTCCTTCGGTTCCATCGTTGGCTCCGATCACTTCCTTGGTAACGTCCTTGGAGGTAACTGGGTGCCGAGACTCCCTCATTGGCTCCGAGGGGGTGAGTGGTATCGGACCCTTGTCCGACCCTGTTCTCCCCCTCGGAGCTTCGGCGCAGGTGAGCTCGGCTCCTACATCGGCTTCGGGGCCATCCCCCTCGGTGCGGAGAGGGATTCCGATCTCTTCAGAACTGGAGCCTTATCAGCATCCGAGCAGGGACGCCTTCAAGGTCATGAGGAGTGTGCTGGCCCTTGAGTCAGCCCCACGATAATCCCCTTCGGCTCCTCCCCCTATGGTGCCTGCCTCTGCCCCTCCTCCAGACCCCAAGCATGGGGAACCAATGCTCCAGGGCACCCCTTTGGGTGTATCTTCCTCTTCCGAGGCCTCCCCTGATTATTCAGGGGAGCCACCTCATAAGAGGAAATGCAAGAGGAAGCATATTGACAGAGGGGGAATTGGACTACCCTCAGCCCTTCCGAGGATGAGTCGGTATTCCTGGATGCATTTGGATCCCAACCTTCCACCTCCTGGGTGTCTCCGCCTTTCGTCCCACTGATGTCCGTCGTGGCTTGGAAGGTGTGGTCAGCTCCAGACACAGTGGAACCAACCCCTAGAAAACCCGCTAAATTCATTACTGCACCACAGGACAAGCAATTTTTGACAAAAAGTGTCCCCATTGATGCCATGGTGGTAGCGGCGGCCACAAAGAAGGAGTTGGCTGAAACTTTCATTTGTCCATCCCCCTAACAAGGAGTCCAGGATGATGGACAGATATGGGAAGTGGATGTTCTCTACAGCGACCTTCTCTATGAGGTCTCTGAATTATTTGTGCCACTTTACCCGTCTTCAAAGGGATCTCCTTAAAGAGCTTGGATATACCCTCCAAGATCCATCAGCTGAGGGGCCCAGGCTAAGGCAGCCTCCCAGCTGGTGACTCTTACATCAGTGGTGAACTCCTCTATGATTCTCATTTCTTATGCATCCGATGGTGTGAGTAGGGCTGCAGGCACAGGCGTTGCCCTAAGGAGGCACGCCTGGATGTGGCTATGTAACTTTGTGGAACCTTTCAGAGCATCTTTCACCAACACCCCCTTTGATGGTTTCTCTCTCTTTGGATCACAGGTGAAGGACACCCTTACCAGGTGTGAGCAGGAAGGCAAGACTCTCTGGGAGTCCATTTTTCCACTCCTTCCAGACCATATCCCAAGGGTCAGAAGAGTTGAAAGATGTGGTTCCGGAAATCCCAGGGAGCCTTGCCGGACACACGTGGTGAGTTCCCATCCAGGGGCAGAGGAGAGAACAATAACAGATGCCGCCCTCATGGCAGAGGTGGTCCACAAAACCAAGGCAGCAGAGAATCCTTCTCTGAGAAGCCCTTCCAGCATCCTTGAAGGGTTGTCCACCTCTGGAGGCAGTCGGGGGAAGATTATCGCTGTATCCAAGAGCCTGGCAAGACATAACACAAGACAAATGGGTACAGTCTGTTATATCCAGAGGCTACAGAATTCCCTTTGTTCGCACCCCCTTATGGTTAAACAAGTCCCTTCCAGATGTTCCACCCAATCTAAGGGATCAAGCAGTTCAAGAAGTTTCCAAACTGCTAAGAAAAAGGGCCATCCAACAAGTCCCAGCAGACCAGCAAGGATCTGGAATTTACTCAAGGTTATTTTTGGTACCAAAAAAGTCAGGGGACTGGAGACCCATTCTGGATCTCAGCAGACTGAACATGTCTGTACAAAGAACAAAATTTTGGATGGTCACGCTACAGTCCATTTTACCCTTTCTGGGTCAGGACAACTGGATATGCTCTATAGATATTCAGGATGTGTACCACCACATCAAAATGGACAGACACTCCAGAAGATTCCTTCACTTCCGGCTGGGAGCCAGCCATTATCAGTTCAGAGCTCTGCCCTTTGGTCTCACCACAGCCCCCAGGGTGTTCACCAAATGTATGGCAGTAGTTACCGCTCACCTGAGACGGCAAGGATTCCAGGTGTTTCCATATCTAGATGACTGGCTCCTCACTGCTATCACCAGGCATCACCTTCTGCGAGCCAGAGACTACACCATCGAGACTTGCTCCAAACTAGGTATCACAATAAATTTCGAAAAGTCTGCATTGTCACCCTGTCAGTCTATCACCTTTATAGGCGCAAATTTAAATACAAAAGACATGTCAGCCAGACTTCCACCAGACAGGGTGTTGGTCATTCACCGACATGTGCAGGTCTTATTAGGATGCAAGAGAATTCAAGACAGGTTCGTCCTCCAAACTCTAGGTCTCATGGCAGCAGCGATCATACTCGATGTTCATCGTGTTTCACTGTTGCAGTCATAACTGTAGGGTGCTCCTGCCCCTGCCGAGGTCGGCCAGAATCCCAAAGTCTGGGTCCGGCGTCGGCTGTACAAGCCAGTACCCTAACATCAGTACGCTCTGGTACATAGCCCTCAGCCAACGCCATCTTCTCCAGTCTTTCTTGCCGTGCGGTGGAAAGCAGCTTGCAAGTCGTTGGTTGGCGATTTTCGAACAGCGTTTTTGGTTGTTGTCGGTCCGAAGTTCTTACTTCTCTTCTCAAAGCTAAGTACCCCGTTGGGGAATCTTTTTCTTGTTCCTCCGATGTCAGAAAAAGTTAATAATTGTATTACGTGTGGGAAACAAATACCTCATAAAGATTTCCACTCTTACTGTCTACCTTGCTTAGGCCCTGACCACAACGTTTCTTGTTGTCGGTTCTATGCCAGGTTTAATTCTCGTACTATCAAACGCAGGTATGACTGGGCTCTGAATTACTTTGGCAGACGCTTCAATTATAGAATGTCGTCGGATACTACCGGAATTAAAAAGAAGCGCAAAGACAAGGACAGGCCTCCGAGGTCCAAACAGGACTCATTGTAGCTGGAGCCAGCGTCCGGTTCAGCTGTCGTCAGTGAGGCACTTTTGCAGCCCCTGTCGTCCACCACTTCTGAACCGATGGCCGATATGGACTCTCATGGGGAGCCATCAAGGCCTTCTATGTTATCTGCTGCAGGACCTTCGGACGTCGCTCCCTCGGATGGGTCCAGAACCGCTGTGCGGGTACAGGCTTCTGAGGGGGTATTCAGGCCTACTCACATCACTATTTCAAAGGCAAAGACAAAGACTCCTGTTAAGTCCAAAGCTCCTGCTCAAGCTACTACTGAATCTACTCCCAGGACACAGAAGCAATTGTTAAGGATGGCTGAAGATTTGCTTACTATGATTAGGGGTTCTCACCCCCCCCTGAGAAAAGGCCTCGACAGGATGTTCCTATGGATTCCTCTGACCAGGCTTCTATATCTTCTGTCTCTTCCTCTGATCAGGAATATTCTTTTCCTCCTTATGAGGATTCGGATGCTGAGGACTCCTTGCCCTCTGCCTCTCCGCCTGAAGATTTTTCTTTTGGGGAAACCTTACATGAGATGAGGGAACATTTTCATTGGGAAGGTCAGGATTATTCTGCTTCCAAGAAGAGGCTTAGAGAATTCCTTCTTCTTCCTCAACATAGGCTTTTGGCTATCCCTCCTGTTCTTGACATTGTGGATGATGCTTTTTCCGAGGCTAATTTGAATCCTGACTCCATGCCTCCTGCTCCCTCTAAGCCTGATAGGTTTTATAGGGTTCCTGAGTCTCATTTGTTCTTGTTTAAGAATCCTTCTGCAGATCCTGAAACTATATCTCAGGGCTCTAAGGCTGCTAAAGTTGCTTCTTCTAAGAATCCTATTCCCTCTGAGAAGGATTCTCGTGCCTTAGACAGGTGGGGTAAAAAGGTATATACTTCTGCTACCCTTTCTGTTAGGGCTTTAAATTGCTAGTTTCATATGTTTAAGTATCAGCAATTTCTTTTGTCTGTTTTAAAGCAAAAGCTTGCCTCCCTTCCTGCATGTGCAGAAGATAAGGAACTACAGGATGTATTGCATGCAACTGAACAACTGAACAAACATAGCTTGCATTGTGGTTTTGATGCTTTGGATGCTTCTTGCAGGGCCGCAGCCTCTGGTACTGTTATCAGGAGACATGCTTGGCTTCATGAGCAAAGTTTACCTGAACAGGTTAAGGCTAAATTATTAGATGCCCCTGTTCAGCATGATGTTCTTTTGGATCTAAGGCTGAGGAGGTTATTAAAAGATGGAAGAAAAGGCAAAATCTATGCAAACTGTGAAAGATTTCTTGCAAGTTCAGCCTCCTAGATTTTCCAGGAATTGGCCCTCCAAAAATTGGTCCTTTCCCACATCTGACAGGCCTCAAAGGGGAAGATATAGACGCTCCAGAGGTCGTGGCCAAGCTCAGGCCTCCTACAGATCGAGACAATGGACTGCTTCTTCACCTAGAAGGGGAGAAGACAGATCCCAATCTCAAAGGAAGCAAACTCAATGACTCTCTCGGTTGGGCTACAGGACCTCTTTACCTGGATGCCCCTCTCGGAGGAAAACTTTCTCTTTTTTACAGAAATTGGACTCATATTACCCAGGACAAATGGGTATTGGACGTGATTTTAAAAGGCTACAAATTCCACTTTCATACCTTGCCAAGGGCTTTCGGTTGGCCAGATCTGCCAAAACATCAATGGTCAGAGGCCTTAAATCTAAGTGAATGCTCTTCTGGCCATGAGAGCCATAGAGCCTGTTCCACTCTCAGAGATGGGAAAAGGTTTTTATTCAAGACTGTTTCTGGTTCCAAGAAAGCAAAGCTCATGGAGACCTATTCTGGACCTTTCTGTGTTAAACACCTTTTTGGAAATTCCAAAATTCAAGATGCTTACTCTGCAGCAGCTGATTCAAATGCTCTCTCAGGACGCCTGGATGGTGACATTGGATCTAAAGGAAGCTTATTTACACATTCCCATCAGGCAGGAACGCAGGAAATTCCTCAGGTTCAAGGCAGGTTCGAGACAATTTCAATTCTCTGTACTGCCCTTTGGTTTATCTACTGCGCCCAGAGTCTTTACCAAGTGCCTGGCACCAGTAGTGGCTTATTGCAGACTCCAGGGGATTCAGATTTACCCCTATTTGGATGACTGCCTTATTCAGGCAGACAGCAAGGATCTTTTACTTCAACATCTGGATTTTGTTCAACGTCTTCTCCTCCTACTGGGATTTTCAGTGAACACAAAAAAGTCACATTTGATCCCTTCTCAACAAATGGTATTTCTGGGAGCCCTCTTAAATACAACCTTACAAAGGGCCTAGCTCACTACAGAAAAACAAATTCAGCTGGCTTCAATTTTCAAAACTTTGGCAACTCTACCTCAGCTCACTGCAAGGAAATTCCTGCAGGCACTGGGCTACATGGCTTCCTGCATTCTGTTGATTCCAAATGCAAGGCTTCATATGAGAAAGCTTCAATGGTATCTGAAAAGTGTATGGTCGCAGCATTACTACGATCTGGACACTCTGATTCCTCTGATCCCCTGCCTCCAGAAGGAGTTCCTTTGGTGGTTCTGGGTGTGTGCGTTAAACGAAGGAAAGCCTTTCCGTCTTCCTCAACCTTCTCAAATCATAACCACGGATGCCTCGGATTATGCTTGGGGAGCACATTTTCTAGGCAATTGCCAGCAGGGAACCTGGACAAAGGATCATCTTCACTGGCACATCAATCTGAAGGAAATGTTGGCAGTTCAAAATGCTCTTCTAGCCTTCAAGAACCTTTTGCATCCAGGACCTCTTTTGATTTGCACAGACAACACCACAGTCATGTGGTACATAAACAAGCAGGGGGGTTCTCATTCATACCCCCTTTGCAGACTAGCTATGGCTTTATGGGACACAGCTCTAAATCTGAATCTACATCTCCAGGCCCAATTCATACCAGGAGAACAGAATCTCTTAGCGGACAGCCTGAGCAGGAACATTTTAGATCCTCACGAATGGATGCTAGACACCAACTTATTCAACAGGATTACTGCAGTTTGGGGATGCCCCCAGATAGATCTGTTTGCATCCCATCTCAATCATCAGCTGCCTCTCTTTTGCACCAGGTCATTCCACAAAACAGCTTGGAAAGTGGATGCCCTGTCCTTCAGCTGGAGAAACCTTTTGGGATATGCCTTCCCTCCTCTTCCTCGGATTTTACTAAAGATAAAACAGGACAAGCCCAAGTTCCTCATCTTGATTGCTCCAAATTGGCCTCGACAGTTTTGGTATCCAACTTTAAAGCACCTGTTCTTGGAGCCTCCTTGGATTCTCCCTCTGAACCCTTCTCTTCTGTCCCAGCATCAGGGTCAGTTGCTACATTCCAATCTCAAGACCCTTTGTCTGGCAGCTTGGCTCTTCAAAGGAATTTGATCTCTTCTAGCCTTCCCAAACAAGTTTTGGATGTTCTTTTGGAAGCTAGACGACCTAGCACTAGGAAATCCTATGCCTCTAAATGGAAGAGATTTTGCATTTGGATGCAGGACCGAGGCTTGGACCCTCTGGTACCTGATCTCTCTTCTATTTTGCTTTACCTTTCAGATCTTTTGTCTAATGAACTTTCCTTTTCTTCCATTAAGATTCATGCTTCTGCTATTTCTGCTCATTTCAATACTGATCCCCCTGTTTTTTCTCATCCTTTGGTGAGACAATTCTTGAGAGGGGCTAAGAATTTAAGGCCTCCCAGAACCCCTCCTGTTCCTGCTTGGGATCTTAATTACTTTGCCTCCTTTTGAGCTTGCTGCATCTTCAGATATTAAGTTTTTATCTTGGAATACAGTTCTTTTGTTAGCTTTGACTTCTGCCAGAAGGGTCTCAGAGTTGCAAGCTCTCATGGCTGTGGAACCATACCTTATTTTCCACCAGGACAGAGTATCCTTGAGGACCAATCCTACTTTCATGCCTAAGGTGATTTCGAAAGTGGCTTTGAATCAAACAATTCACCTTCCTACCTTCTTTCCTAATCCTCAGAATAAAGGGGAAAGGATTTTGCATTCCTTGGACGTGCACAGACAGTTACGATTTTATTTAGACAAGACTAAAGAGTTCAGAAAATCTAACCAATTGTTTGTTTTTTTTTTCCTCCAGTTCTCTTGGTAAGGCTATTTCCAAACAAACTATTTCCAAATGGATTTCTTATGGAATAAGATTTTGTTACACTCATCATGGGAAACAATTTCCAGGTACTGTGAGAAGTCATTCTACTAGAGCAGCTGCTACTTCTACAGCTTTTCTCAGGGGAGTTCCTACCAAGGATATCTTGGAAGCTGCCACTTGGAGTTCTGTGCATACTTTTTCCAAGCACTACAATCTCCCTTTGTATTCTAAGTCCAGGGCAGGCTTTGCCTCTGCTGTTTTGCAGGGTCTTCTTGCTGCCCCTTCTTCTGTCTAATCCTCCCCCCTTTTTTCACTGCTTTGGGATTCCACCCTACAGTTATGACTGCAACAGTGAAACATGATGAACATAGTACAGTTGTGTACACCTACCATAAATGTAGATGTTCGAGTGTCTTCACTGTTGCAGTCAGTGTTTCCCTCCCTCCTATCCCCTCTTTTTCTCTTTTTTGTGGTGTATTTGTGTTTCCTAGTGGGATTCATTTATGATTTATTAGGGACTTCTGACATCTAGGGCAAGAAAGGCTGGAGAAGATGGCGTCGGCTGAGGGCTATGTACCAGAGCGTACTGACGTCAGGGTACTGGCTTGTACAGCCGATGCCGGACCCAGACTTTGGGATTCTGGCCGACCTCGGGCTGCCTGCCGGCAGGAGCACCCTACAGTTATGACTGCAACAGTGAAGACACTCGAACATCTACATTTATGGTAGGCGTACACAACTGTACTTTCCTCTAGCTCGTTTTCACATGAGGATTCTCCGGTGGCTTCTTTTCACCCAATGGTCCTTCCAGCAGCTTCCCATGTTTCACATGATTATGATCACAGAAACATGCAAAAAGTACCTTGCATGGTGGATGGTCTCCACATCAGTGCCCCAGGGCAGACCATTTGTACTCCCCCCTCCAGTTGCTACGGTGACCACGGATGCTTCCCTGATCGGGTGGGGGGGTCATTATCAGGGCAGAACAGTCCAAGGCACCTGACAACCTCACGAGCACCATCTGCACATAAACGTCTTGGAGATGAGAGCCGTGCTTTTAGCATTGCAAGCTCTTCAAGACTCTCTTCCTACCGGGACCATTGCAATTCAAACGAACAATATGTCAGTAGTGTGGTACATCAACAAGCAGGGCGGAACCAGATCCTACCCCCTATGTCGAGAAGCACTCAGACTCTTGCAGTGGGTGATCTCTTCCCAACGGTTTCTAATCGCAACGCACATCCCTAGGAGATCCAACGTCATAGCAGACAGGCTAAGCAGAGCAATTCTCATGCCTCACGAGTGGTCTCTGAATCAGGTAGTGGCGGACCAAATCTTCCGCAAATGGGGCCAACCTTGCTGCGACCTTTTTGCCACCCCCTTCAACAGCAAGTGCAACAATTTCTTCTCTCTCCTTCTACTTCCCAGACATCCCCCCAGAGACACTCTTGTCCACGATTGGCCTCAGGGACTTCTGTATGCATTCCATCCATTTCCCCTAATCCTGAAGCTAATACAGAAAGCTACCATACTGGGCTGCAAAATGATCCTCATTGCTCCTTACTGGCCTCAACAAATATGGTTCCCGTTCCTGCATCAGCATCTTCTCGAGCAGCCTTGGACTCTGGACCCAGTTCCAGACCTTCTGATCCATCAATCTGGCAGGCTGCACCAATCCCTGCAATCTCTCCAGCTCACTGCTTGGTTGCTCCACTTCCAACTTTAGCCAGGCTTCCTGATATCTCCCACTCTGTGCGCAAAATCATTTTATCATCGCACAAGTCTACCACTAGAAAAACTTACTCTAGTAAGTGGAAACGTTTTTCCTCCTGGGCAGAGGCTGAGAGTATAGACCCCTTTTCAGCCCCTGTACACCACATTTTGGAGTTTCTTGCGGAGCTATTTCATGCTGGGTCCGCTTCCGCTACAATTAGAGTTCAGTTAGCTGGAATTTCAAATTTTCACATTGGCCTGTCGGAAAGTAATATCATGTCTCATAAGCTATGTAAAGCTTTTCTCAAAGGGACCACTCTGCTTAGGCCCCCATTGAGAGATCCTCCACCTCCATGGGATCTGAATTTGATTTTAGCTTCTCTAATTTTGCCCCCCTTCGAACTTGCAGCTTCTTGTTCTTTGAAGTTTTTATCTTGGAAAACCCTCTTTCTCATAGCGATTACTTCAGCCAGAAGAGTTTCGGAACTTCAGGCTCTTTGTATCCGTCCTTCGTACCTAGTGTTCCACAATGACAGGGTTGCTCTCAGGACTAATCCTTCCTACGGTCTCTTCTGAGAATAACTTGAATCAGTCCATTGACCTTCCTGTGTTTTTTCCCAACCACTCCAACAGGGCGGAATATAAGTTGCATCAGTTAGACGTTCACAGGCAACTATGCTTTTATTTGCATAGGACTAAGGACATCAGAAAATTGGACCAGCTTTTTCTTTCCTTTGCTGAAGGCAAACAAGGTCTTCCAGTTTCAAAAGTAACCTTGTCCAGGTGGTTGACTACTATTATCACATTCATCTATCAACTGAGGTATAAAGAATTGCCTGTTAAACCAACAGGTCACTCCACCAGAGCTTTAGCCACTTCTGTGGCATTTCAGGTCCAGGTTGCCCATGGAATCTATTTGTGCTGCGGCTACGTGGGCCAATCCACATACTTTCATTTCACATTATAAGTTGGACGTGGTCTCCAGGAGCAGAGCTGATTTTGGTTCCACTGTTCTGAAGAGTTTGTTCCAATGAGCCACCCAGGATTTAGATGCTAGGGACGCTGTCCCAACCAGCAAGAATGAAGGCGAGATAGACAACTTAACATAAAGAAGTTATGTACCTACCATAATGTTCCATGTTAGTTGTCTTCTTCTCACCTTTTTTCTTGTGTCCCACCCTCCATCCCCCTATCCTAGTAGACCGAGAAGAGTTCCTTATGGTTTTTCACTGGCTGAGTCTTCTCTGGCTATTCCTCTCTGCCTAGTAGTCTCTGTGGTAGGGTTTTATGCATTATAGGATAGTATTCCTTCATCTTTATGTCTGCAGTTAGACTTACCAAATGAGATCTGGGTATCTAGCACCAGGCATCATGGGATATGGGGAGGCCTCAAGCCAGTAAACAGCTCTCGAGCTTTAGAAGATGGCTGAGTTGGAGCCGAGGATCGGCTCCGAACCCAACCAGCAAGAAAGAAGGCGAGAAGAAGACAACTAACATGGAATGTTATGGTAGGTACACAACTTCTTTTTCAATAAGCTGCTTAGGGTAATTCCTGTTAACAAATGGGCTGCTTAGATGCTTCCTTCCTTATAGAAACTTTTGTCATTGCTTGCAATACGTGATAAACTGAAGTATTGTCCCCTGGCAATGTACCTTTTCATAAAAAGGGGATGCTGGCTGTTAAAGTCAAGGAAATTATTTCTGTATGTTTTTTCATGGAATATATTGGATTCACAGCTAAGGAAATTAGTGTTTAAAGAGATTTCTGTATCTAGGAACTGAACCTTCGTATCGCACCCTGAAATGGTGAAATTAAGAAAAGGAATCCTGTTGGAAAGGGAGTGGATGAAAAAAAAATTTTCTGTTGTGTGCCATGCCAAACAAAAAAAAAATGTAATGGTGATATAATTTAATTTTATGGAAATCCAGCAGGTGGACAAGGGCATTAGTCTGCTAAGCACTTAACACAAGATTAGTGAAAGCAGCAGCCATTTTGGATCCCATAGCCATTCCTTTAACTTATTGATATATAACATCGTTGAAATGGAAAAAGTTACCATGGAGTACAGTGTAAATAAGGTTACAAACAGTCTCTATCTTGCTGTTGGAAAAAGCAGAACATTGACTAATGAATGTTTTCAAGTATTCCAGACCCTCTTTATGGGGAATATTAGTATAAAGGGACTCTGTCCTGTGTAACAAGCAGTCGGTCTGCTTCAGTGGGTTGATGAAGGAAGAGGTCATTAAGGAAAGCCCAGGAGTCTCTTAAATAAAATGGTGTGGTTTAGACCTCCAGATTTAGAAGAGAATAAATAAATTCAGAAATTTTCTCAGTTTTATTTCTTTTGTTAGACACAATGTGTCTAAAAGGTGGATTTGATGCATCTTTGTGCATTTTTGGGATGCCAAAAAATTTTTCAAGACACAGAAACGGAACAGACATATACTGAAACTCTTCAAAAATAATAAGGTTGTCACGTTCTAATTCTTTCAACAGTCTGCGTTCGGAAAGTTACATGTTACAGTTTTAAGATCCACAACCTTGCAATATTCATTGTTAACAAGATCTGTTTCAATATTGCTGATGTAATGAGCTTGTTCCATTAAGACTATGCCTGTGCCCTTGTCTGCCCTCATAATGTGGAGACTACTATTTCAGATCTCAAAGCGCTTCCTTTTCTTTGTGTGTAATGTTAACCATATAAAGTTGCTTTCATGATTAAGCAGGTGTCGTACACAGACTTTAAGGAACATCTGAAGTGTGTAATGAAGGATGGCGTTATACATGCTATTTCTTTTAAGGCTAAGTGGAGTAGTGGGTTTTTCATCTACATCTGTTATAGCCTTTAAAATAATTTTAAGGTTTAATTTTCTGAGACAGAGTCATAGGTCCAGTAGGAGGTTGGGCAGGTTATAGCCCTTTGTGCTGGGATGAATGTAAACCCTTTATTGAGCACTTGAAAATGTAATTTTTTCTGAGACTGTGTCCAACATGAATAATGTCTTTTTTGGGAACAAATGGATGCCCCTGTCCTTAAGGAAATACTATGATATATTCCAAGTGGATATGCCACATTCTACACCTATAATCCCTCCTACTGTGCCAACTTTGGGTGATGTTTTTGATTCTGCCTGCAATTATCCTGATAGCCAAATCTTCAGTCCCTTAAAAGGCAGATGAACTTTAAGTTCCTCCTCCTAACAAGTTTTGTTTTCTCACTACAGATCTGACCCAACATAGTTTATATTTCTTCTCCAGCTGCTAACAAAGTTCTGGTCAATACTAATCATTTGCTTTTGGACACAGATGGTAACGCCTTTGACAGATTTGGTAAGAGATTTTTCTCTTGTTCATCTCTAACCTTCAGAATCCTAAACTACCAGGCTCCTGTGTTGAAGTACATGTTGACTTTTGCAGATATCTTGAGAAACTTTTCTGCCACATTAATCCCTGAAGGTAGACCCTTTCTGAATCCTATTACTACTTTCTCCAGTGACTAAACATTCTTTAAGGAGTGTATATGATTGCGCTGACTCTGTGTCCAGGGCTACTGCTACTGTTGTTGTGATAAGATGTTTTGCCTGGGTATATAATGAGAAGTTCTCTGAATTAAGTACACTCAAATTTTGAATTCTCTTTGGATAAGAAGGTTTTGTTTGACCCTTCCACTACTCAGGTACTCAATCAGTTTGAAGAATGGGTCAACTTGATTTAGAGAGAGTTTCTAATATTTTTAGCACTGTTTTTCTAAATCTTCCAAAACCCTTGTTCTTTTTTCAAAAAAAACTAACAAATCCCAGCATGCTTCCAGCAAACAAGTATCTAAAAAGAAATAGCAGGGTGGTCCAACAAAAATCCTTTCAGAAAAAGGGACAGTCCTCCACATCTGAATGACTGTGCCAACATTCTTCCTCCCCCTCACTTCCCTCTGCCTGTTCTCCTTCAAATCTCTCACAAAAAGCGATTCTCATCTTCCTCTTTGGCAACTGATTGGTTCAGCTGAATGGGTTTTAAGAGTAGTTCAGGAGGACTACAAATGATACTGGACTCTGCTCTCATCCCCTGAATCAGGAGAATTTTTTCCTCATGTTCTTCATTATATGCTTTTCCTGGGGTCATAGAACCAGTACCTCAAAAATAAGGGGAGAAGGATACTATTCCCAAATGTTTCTGGTATCAAAAAGTTCCAGGCATATGCAACAACTGGAGAGTCCACAGAGTTTCCTCGGAAAAAAAAATACAGAGCATAAACAACATGTCCTATGCAGACTGCCTCAAAGCCCTGTCCCTGTACTCAGCCTCTTACAGAATACTGACAGGTGATCTGTGTCTAGCCTATAAAGCATCCTCTGATCCTGCTCTGATAGACCTGTTGCACATCTGCCAAACAAATAGCATTAGAATTACCTAGACTACAGACTAAGCCTTATCTGTAACATAACTAGGGCATGTTGGAGGGACAGGTATGTATTTCAAAGAATACCCCTTCTCTGAAACAGGCTTTCCCATTCATGTGAAACCGAGTTCTTCCCTAACCCAACACAAGCATAATTTCGACCAGTGGATGGGAAACTGGAAATTTATCCCTGCTCTGACCCCTGTGCCTTTATTAGACAGAGGCAGCCTATAAATGCTTGATAACCCATGCCAGGTCTGTGTCTACCCCTTAAAATAACTCTAGGGTCTCAAAACTTGTTAGATACATTTGGAAGCATGGATAGGCTAAAATAGGGTTACCACCTGTCCCACTTTGCGAGGGACAGTCCCTCTTTGGGCAGTTGTGACCTGCAAAATATTGTGAGAAAATGGCAAATGTCCTGAGATTTTAGGACAAAATTATTTTCTATATTGTATGTAATAGTTGCATAAAACAGTTATTCTGTATCTGAAACACCTAAATGTTATACGAAACAGAATAAGGAACAAAAATGCTACAAGAATATACTTTTATTCAGGCAAACAACTGAAGTTCTGTCCTTTGTACTGGCCATGGGTATGTTTTGCCCTGCAAAATCTGATGTTTGTAGCACAAATGTCCCACTTTGGCCATTTGGAAAGGTGGCAACCCTAGGCTAAAAAGGCCCCCTTGAGCCATTAGTAATCACCTATGAACCGATGATCCTTCATGGAGACCAGTACCCAAGCTATCCTTTCTCAAATTGTTTTGTTCAAGATATTGACCTTACAAAGTCTGTTACCTGCCATTCCTCTTATGGGTTACATGGTAGCTCTAGACTTGAAAGATGCTTATTATTGCATCTCCATTGCCACAGAGTTCAGGGGGATTCCTCAGATTTTTCTGTGATGGGATCACATTATCAGATCTCTGCAATTACCCTTTGGATTATCTACTGCTCCAAGGGTGTTTACAAAATGTCTAGCTAAAGTGACAACTCACTGCAGACTACAGGGCATTCAAATATTTCCATATTTACATGACTTACATATCCTTGCAGAGCCTTTTTCCAGGTGTCATGAGCCCCCTTCATAAGTTACAAATATACAAATAGGGTTTTAGCTCATCAGTCAAAAAAAATGCAACTTAATTCCTTCTCAAAGGATTATGTTTCTAGAATCCCTTCTAGATTCTTCTCTGCAAAAGGCATTCCTAACCAAGGAGAAAGTTGACTTGTATCTGGAAATCTTCCTGAGATTCACAAATCAGTCTCAGACTTCAGCCAGAGAGTATCTCAGGATTCTAGGGTTCATGGCATCTATGATTCTAATAATTCTTCTTGCCATTTTGAATATGAAAAAAAATCCAGCGGTACTTCAAAACTATGTGGACCCATCATTCTCACCCTCTGGGATTTCAAATTCCAGTCTTGGGTTTTGTGAAGACAAAACTGCTTTAATGGAGACAACAGATTTTCCTGAATCCAGGCCTCGCATTCTCTCTTTCAACCCTAGCTCAATTCATGACAGCGGGCACTTTAAATTTTGCTTGAGTGACAGTTTCAGTAGGGGTAAAAGTGTATGGTCTTTGAAACAAAACAGACAGGCTAAAGCACATAAATGTCAAACAGATTTTAGCTGTGATCCATTCTATAGATTGTCTTCACCATCTGTGGTATCCATGTGATTACAAACAACACCTCAGTGATATGGTACACAAACAAATGGAGGCACCAGTTCCTACCTTCTGTGCACGCTGGCTGTAGTGGCTTGGGAGGTTGCACTGAAGCAGTGTTTAAACCTCCAAGCTTCTTACAGTCCATCAGAGAAAAATGTACTAGCAAACAAGCTGAAAAGGACCAGCACAGACCCTCACAAAGTGAAACTGAATGTGAGGGGTCTTTCAGGAATTGATTCAGTTGTGGGGAGCACCTCAAACAGATCTGTTCACCTCCTTTTAGAACAGACAGCTAACCAAATTGTGCATGAGGACTCCTAGCAAACAGGCCTGGAAAAAGAGATGCTTTTTCATTCCCATGGTTGGGAATGTTTATTTATGTGGTTCCACCCTTACTATTGATATCCTGTGTAATTCTAAAGATTCAGAAAGACTACCTAAAAATCATTTTTGCGACTTCATTATGGCCCAGGCAATAGTGCTTCTCACTTTTTATGAAAGTGGACAAGAGCAACTATCGCGAGCTTCCTCGCACATTGGATCTACTCAGACAGGACGGGGGTGTTGATGCACTCCAGTCTCAAACAACTTCAATGGAATACCTGGATAATTCAATATATAGGCATATTGTTTCTGAAGATATGCAGGAGGTACAAAAGGAGGCAAGAAAACTTGGTACTAAGAAATTTTATGTAAATGGAAGAGATTTTCTATTCAGTGCCATGCTAATAAAGATTGTTCACTCAGGGATTAGGTACCACTGGTTCTTTGATATTTGTGAGAGTTACTATCCTCTGGTCTGTCTTACTCCTTTAGCAATGGGTATTTGTTGGCTATGTTTGCCCATGGACCCTCCTCTTTCTTTACAGACTTTGCTTAAGCTGTTCTACAAAGAGGTTTTTCTCATGTAAGACCACCTAGTAAACAGTTGGCACTTTGCTATGATCTTTTCTTTGTACTGGAAAATTAATTCTGTCCACCTTTGAACCAGTTCTTCTGGCTTTTTGGTTCATTATTTGGTAGACTGTTTTGCCTATTGCTGTCATAATGAGTATTAAACCCTATTTGTTTTTTCATAGACAGTTATTTTAGAACAAACCCCCCCTATTCAAGCCATTAGTAGTTTCAGAGTTTGCTCTGACTCTAGCCATCAGATTGTTTTGAGTGTAGACATCCGTCTCCTAGTATTCTTTCCAGAAATTTATAACCAGAGAGAAAGGATTCTGTATACACTGGACATGCCTGTGCAACTCTGGTATCATCTTGTCAAAACTCAGTTCTTTAGGAAAACTGAACAGCTGTGAATTTCCTAGGATGGGGCAAAAAAGGACAACCAGTGTCAATTCAGACAATTACCAGGTTGTTCCTTGTAATTTTTTCTCATTATTCCCACATGGTAAAATAATTCCAGACAGGATCACAGCACATTCGACTAGACCCTTGTTTTCTTTGATGGCATACTGGAAACGGGTGGACTCTAGAAGCATTTTAGAGCAGCTTCTTGGCTTGAGTGGCAGTGGAGGGCACATGGATATACATGCTCCCCTGTAAAAGTTTGTGCCACCCATGAGCCCTTGTAGCTGGGAATAGTATAAAATGCTTAATGCTAAGCTTGATGATTTCAATAGTAAGTAAATTGAAATTAAAAGTATTCGATTCAGTATTCTGTCCCTAGTTAGTATAGATACATACATTTATTTATTCATTTATTTATGGCTTAAAACTAATTTTTAATAAAATAAATATTTATATATAAAATGGTATTTAAAATATGCCACTTTTTAAAAAAATGCAATTTTTTTAGCATTATACTATTTGTACACAGATTTATGAATTTATAAGCCTAGATTATTCATGCAAAGATTGGGTTTTGTCTTTCATGTATTTTTAAAAAGCATTTATTTAAATCTAAATGGATTTTTTTAAAAAGTATTTTTCTAAGTACCATGTATACATATTTTGTCATCGGTCTTATTTACTTGTGGTTTTATTTAGTTCAACTGTTTTAATTTCTTACTTTTGATTTGCTACATTAGAATGAATTGTTTAGGGCATGGTTGCTGCTGACATTTGATTGCATTATTCTGTTATGCTGTACTAATATCAAATTTCATTGGTTGATTAGTTTATTGCCTTAAATTATTTGTATATAAATAGAAGGGTTTTAATTTATTGAAATTGTCTGATGAAGTCCGTTCATAGTTACCAGACGAAAGCGCTTACTTTGAGTGTAATAAATTTTGGATGTTCAGCTGGTGTTCCTAGCCTCGTTTGTTTGATCTGGTTTTGCTGGTTTTGTCGGTGTTCCTGTTTGGTTACTAGTTCTTTGATGGCATACTGGAAAAGGGGTGAACTCTAGAAGCATTTTAGAGCAGCTTCTTGGCTTGAGTGGCAGTGGGGGGCACTGTAAAAGTGTGTGCCACCCATGAGCCCTTGTAGCTGGGAATAGTATAAAATGCTTGAAGCTAAGAATACTAAAACAAAGGTGTTTGATGCCTTTGACTGAGCACATGCATTTGTACATAAGTGGACCATGCAAATGTGGTTGACTTTGTCACTCCTTTTAAATGTCTTCTGGCTGGGAGATTAAGTGAGTTAGAGATGTCCATTACTAAAGTTTAAGCAACTGGTTAGGAGAAGGAAGTAAATGTCTTTAGGAAAGTGGTGGTTATTACATTTTGGAGAGTGTGTGTGTGTGTGTGTGTGTGTGTGTGTGTGTGTGTGTGTGTGTGTGTGTGTGTGTGTGTGTGTAGTGCTCCATTTAGATAAGAGCTTCTGGTTAATTGACTTGCTCAGAGTCAGACAGATGGAGGTAGAAAGTCTCAAACCCTGAACCCTTGAAACAGCTCATTAAGAACTTGGTACCTTAATCCCCACACCAAACTTCTCTTAACTTCATCAACCTTAATCTGTCCCTCATTAACTTTTTTTCTGGTAAATCACATTTTTATGTATTTTGTGTATTATATATTATAATCACAGAATTACAGTTAGTCAATAATGTCAGTCATTGCATTTTTATAAGTTTTATTGTTCAGACAATGCAAGTTTATGCAACTCTTATAGGTCTGTTAAAATTTTAAGAGATTTTGAGTTGTCTGGCACTTATGTTAACAGCTTCCTGCAATCAAAGGGACATGGTTTGAATCCTTTCACCTTCATTTGCCAACTTTGAGCAAGTCACTTAACCAGCCAGTGTTCCAGGGTCACTCCTGAACAGGTACACTTTGTCCATTGGATTTGCCTAATAAATTCATAAAATAATATTTAAAATTTGTTCCGCATTATTTTTGGCTTTGTCTAGAATTCTCAAGCAAAGAAATTGAACGGTATATTGGTCTGCTCCTTTTAAAAATTTGTGGATTCTGGGCAATTGTTATAGATTGCAATCATTAAGTATAAAATGCATGTGGGTTTCAGATTTTGTATCTCTAAGAAAACACTTGATCGTGAATTGCTTGTTATTGCATCAATTTTCTAAGTACATGAGAGAAATGTTTAAAAGTCGCTCCTGATTTTGTTCCTTGTTCATGATTCTTAAGTTAAGATGTTGAGAGGGCATGGGGAAGTTGCACTGTGTGGTTCTGACATCAGCGAGCTGAAATATTTTTCTGGGTCATTATTTATGAATGTAGTTCATAGGGTGTGTGTGTGTATGTGTGCGCGCGCGCATGCTCACACATGCTTGTGAGTTCAAAGGTCAAAGTATTAACAATATATTTGGTAGAATGAAGTAATGACCGAGATTGGGAGAAGGGAAGTTTGCTGCTATGAATGGTCAACTAGAGATGCTAAGAAGATATGAGAATAGTTTGCTTTTTTTTTTTGTCATTGTGTGGGTATGGGGGGATCATGGACTTTTACAACTTATTCTCAAGTCTCCAGTTTTTTTGAAGAGCTGTGGTAAAACACAATATATTACAAGTGTTGTATAACAAGTGCTGTATAACTTTTTTGTCTTATAAACAGTGTAAAAGGAAAATTTTACTTTTTAACTGAGTGACTGTTCTGGCAATCAGAGATACTGGGGATATCAAAAAACTCACAGTTTAATCGTGGTGTGAGCTTCCTTTCTAGTTGATAGTAAATGTGTCATGTTTTACCCATCTGTTCACAATGTGCAAGATAGTGTAGTATTCAACATTTTGAAGAAAGAAAGTTGACTATGGCTGTAGTTTATTTAATTCTTTTGCTTGTTGGTGTTATGGATGGTATGGTATGGTATTCAAGATGTTGCAAGCCTGCTCTTACCTGTTTTGATTGCATTTTTTGGGGGGAAAGGGTGCTTGGCTTGTCCATCTGGGGCCTTGGACTTTTGCAACTTGTGTTGTTTCTCCTGAGAGTATCTAATGGTTTATGAACTGGGTATCTGGTAAAGCAAGTAAAGTAACATTTTAATCATGCTGAGAGATCATCCAAAGTTGTTAGTAAATGTTCCCCATTTTCCCTACCTTATAGTATTTTGAAGATGGAAAGTTGATTATGGTTGCAGATCCTTTATTTCTTTTGTTGATGCTATGGATGTTATGGTAATTTCAAACTGCACTAAATTATCTGTAAATAAAGAAGCCTCAGTTTTAGAATTTAAAGCTATGCCATTTTTAATTCTCAGTCATAAAAATTACAATTTCTTAAAATCTTCTGCTGAGATTTGCTTTTAGACAGTTATAATAAAATTCAAGAAAATCACAACTGCATTGTTTGAAGTCCTAAACCTTCAACAATCTAAATCCTGGAATGGGTTATTGTGACCAGATATTCCATTCTGAGTGCTACCCATACCTCTCAACTCTCCTGATTTTTGCAGACTATCTCTGATTTTGCTCCAAACGTTTGTCCTCTCCCTCATAACATTTTTAATTTTCTGGGAAATCACTAGTGATTACAGCCAGTCAGTAATGCCAGTTATTAGCGTTTCACACTTCCTGCCTGTTGCTCAAATAATTCATATTGATGCAAAACATGTTATTTTATTAAATTTTTAAGTGAATTAGACTATTTAAAAAAAATGTTCTTGATTTTATCCTTCTCCCATTATTTTTGGCTTTCTCCAGAATTCTTGATGAAATAAGTTGAGAGGTATAGTGCTACCTCAAAATATTCAGATCTAAATTACTTCTGTTGAATTATTTCAACAAACAAGAAGTGGTGTAATAGCAGTTTGTGTTGCTGCATTTGCTTGGTATAGCTTTTGTCTTTATCAGTGTGGTATTTCTTGGCGGGGGCTGAAAAACTAACATGTTTTGTTGCAGTGTCAATACCTCAATAGGTAGCACACTCAACTTTGGTGCAGAAAGTTGTGGGTTCTATTCCCACACCAGGGACTTGGATTAATTTTCTAGTACCGACACTGCAGTGCAGTATAAGAGAGTGCTGCACTCCTGGGTGTGTCATCCTTCAGATGAGACATTAAACTGGGGACCTATCTGTCTTGCTTGGTGGTAGCTCAGGTGGATGTCAAAGATCCCATGGCCCTTATCAAAATGAGTTGGGGAAGATCCCAGGTGTCTAGCCAAATTTCCACGTTAGTATGAATATACCTCAGATCTCCACTGAAAACAGGCCAATTACCTAGCGGGACTAATCTGGTCAACAAAAAAGTATAAATAAATAATGGTTGCCACTGTATCTCAGTTATTATATTATATCTTTTTACTCTATTTTAATGAACCAGAATCTTTAGGAGGGTATTGTTATTAGTTATTATATCTCAGTGGACCTGCTGGTGTAAAGTAATCTTGGATTTTTTTCCCAGAATCCACTTCAAGCTCCTTTTATTCTAGTCACACTAGACATAAGGAAATCATTTTTGTTTAACTTCCATGTAAATAGAATGGTAGCAATGTGAGTCACAGGCATCTTGCACAGCTTCTGGAACCCATTCTACTTTTCAGATTTTTTTTGCCTGAATTACTCAGATTTGTGTTTTCAGAGCAGCTCTTACCTCTTCAACAGTAGTTGCCAATGCTCAACATGTTTAAGGCTTCCAGTGTTTAGTCCAACGGCTGACAGACCCTCTCTCACATTCTTCCTGAGGTGACAAAACTATCATTGTAATCCAGATATTTAAACTGCTTTGCTTTTCACCAGTGTGTCAATGGGAACATGTGTGTTTTATTTTGAATATTATTAAAATGTGTTACATTTGTTTAAATATTTTTCCTTACAACGTAGTACAGGACAAAACATTTCTGACTTTCTGTTCTCAAATTTGGTTTACTGATATTTTTTCTTTATACTGAGGCAAAAATGTCTAATTTTTTTCTGCCTCTGTTGTATTGGTAGTTACACCCATACCTTGTTACACTGTAGCACATCAACACTTCACCCAAACTATACATTGCCCTGTTTTTTCATAGGGAAATGGTCTTTTATTATTAATAGTAGATTGAGTGAGTTACCATGTTATCATGTATTCTGTACTTTATTAGTATGAGGTTTTGGTGTTTTTTCCACGTTCTACATGCCCCACTAGGTAGCTATTCTACCCCTATTATGCCCCACATACCTCTTAACTGTACAGATTTTTGGCTCATACTTTTGGTCTGTTTTTCATAAAACTGTGGTTTTCTGGCAAACTAGTGGCAAATCATTAAAGACTGAAGTTAGAAAATGACAAAAATTTGAGTTTCAGACTTCATATCCTTCAGAAAAATTCATGCTAATGCAAAACCTGTTATTCTTTCAACTTTCTAAGTTTGTAAGAATATTTAAAAATTGTCCCTATTTTTGGACCTTTGTCCAGATTTCTTGCTCTAAGAGGTTGAGAAGTATGGTGTCCCAAGCATGAAATGAAACATGCAGCTGGTTACTTCCTGGTCCTCTGTACATACTTGTCTAAAGCATTATATACTGGAGTCATTCTCCAGGTACAGGCTTTGCTAGGCCTAGTCTCTAGAGGCTCCTGGATTCTTATCCTTCCTCCTCCCAGGATGGATTGGCTATGGTAATTTAACCAAGTAGCATTAGGCTATTGAGCAGTGAGAATGATGAACACACCATACAGTTGTGTAGGTTGCACTTAACAGTAGGCACTAGAATTCCTCACTGCTGCAGTAGCCATGCCATCCCTCCACCCCAACCCTCCTTTTTCTATATAGATATTTTTTTGAGATAAAAGTTATGTCATCCTAACTTTTTGGGTTTTAGGATGAGGAGAAAGAAAATACAAAAGAAAGTGGTACCTAGGCTGCTGTTTTCTCACTGTGGATCTTGAGACAGAGCAAGTGGGTACACATTTAGAGGGGATCCAGAGACTTTTGAAGACTAGCTGGCCATTATATCCTAGGCAGAATATAACCCAAATAGCTATAGGCTACATCAGCAGTGAGGAATTGAAACACCTGTTCTTATGCCAAGTGCAACTTACGCAACAGTACTTTCTCTCTTGCAGTATGCTAAATGGGAATCTTCCGGAATATCTAAATGGATTATTATGGAGCAGCACTAGAATAGTCATTAGATCAATTTTTTGACAGGTAGGCATTACCCCCAATTGTGGCAGCTAGATATTATTCCCCAAGGTAACCAAAGATTTTAGGAATCAAGCACACTTTATAATAAAGGTGTAAAAACTATCCAAAGAAACATTTTAAGTAATAAATTGTTTGGAGCTGTTCTAGCCACGCATATGCATTTCAAATTAAAATAAATGTGTGTATTTTTCTGTGTTAATACAGTTTTTTCATAGCAGTTCTTTCTCTTCATCTCATAAACAGTTACATCTTTATATCTGATTCATTAACATTTGAAACACTGAGTAGCAATCATGTAGGTGTATTGACCTCTTAATCAACATACAAAGAAACCTGTCAGGACAGCTTTTGTATATATTCTCAATAAGAGTACGTGCAAATGTCTATCAGTTAAGTGATGTCTGAAAATAATATGCATACTGGTTTTGCTTCTAAGTCATTGAAATGCAGGTCAACTTTGAAAAATAAATCTTGGCTTTAACAAGTGTACATCTTATTTAAAAACTTCTGCTCCTCCTTCACAGTTTCTTCCTGCTGCATACTATTTTGAGTAAACACTTAAGAAGCCATGGCATGTACTTTTTGTGTAATATCCCACATGCTAAATAACATTACAGTTATTGGCTAGAAAACTATCTTCTCTGGAATGGCATTCATTTTAGTACTGGACAACAGCTCATTATGTAATAGCTGTTTTTTTTTTTTTTTGCATTTCATTAAAGAAATGCTTGTTTAGATAGAATGGGAATGTGCAGCAGGATGAATGGTCTACTTTCAGGTAGAGCATACAATAATATATGTGGCAGTTCAGCTTGTATAATCAACATGTACGATTTACTGCAAACACTGAGAAGTCATTAATCTGGGTATTTTAGAAAGCCAGAATTATAAAACTGTCAAGTTGTACTCAATGGCAGGATAAACATGGAAAATGAGTAACGTGAAGATATGCCAACTTGACATCTGCATAACTTATAAACAGCTGCTTATCGATTTTGTATACAGCATCATAATATGTGGATTTATTTTTCTGAAATCAAAAACACAACAAAATATTATGACTTTAAGCTTCATTTAATATATCTTTGAACATCTTGTTTTGTAAATTAACTGTGTGTCTTTATTTCCCAAATTTACTGCAGTACATTATTTTTTTATTTTACAGTTTGATGAATGAGTAGGTGAGCTTATCTATGGGCCCTTTTCAGTCAAAACCCAGGTGCAAAAGTATAGCAGTAGTGCTAATACAGAACAGCAAAGGTTTATATGACAAACTCACAGATTCCAAAAAAAAGTGGCACTTAGTGCAGTGCACCTTGCAGTGCACCTTGGTAACACTTCAGTGATCTAAGAGCAAATTTGATTTCAAAACACCCCAAGGTCTAATGTAAGTGATGTGTATGGTATAGGATAATTGTAGTCCACACAACTGCACCCGATTCCAATACACCTGACTGTAATAAAGTGCAACAAAGTAATATTAATGGCAAACCTCGTTAAATTACAGCAAGCCTTTAGCAGAGGCCACATTTGTTTTGAAAAAATACTCAAATATACCAAACAGTTGAATATTTAATTTCAGATTGTACAGGAAAAGCTGCAAATATGAATTATACAGTAAATGAAATAACACAGCCTGGTGTTCTACAGATGGTATTGGATGGAAATCTGCAAATACTTCCAGCCATACACAGACAAACACCACAGCAATGAATCCGGTATCTCTTGGATCAAGAAACAGACAGATACAAACTAGATAGAAAGTTGGTGCAAGCTGTGTATGGGATATATACACCCTAGATGTCCTCATGCAGCCATTGAGTGAATTCATGGTGTGTTGAAATCACAGTTTAGAAGGCTGGACACACGTGGGGGTGTACTGCAAGTACCCATTGCAAAAAGCAAATTCCACCATGTGTGCCATGCAGCACAATATGATTGTATCAAAACTTGGTAACCTGCCAGGCCTAGGTGTGAGTGATCTATGCCAAAAATCCCAGATGTCTGAAGAGGAGCTATCACATGCTTCACACGATGATCAGGAGAGAACAAGGTAAAGAAAATACAGGTGCGGGTGATAAAGGCTGCAGCCATACATGCTGGCTCAGGCAACATGACAACTTCTGGCTCAGAACTTTGTGTCATGGGAGGGCTAACATACAGATGTACAACATCAATAGGTAATATGTACACAGTGGTGATGGTATAGCAATACCACAAGTGACTGGCAGACTAATTTCTCTTTGACCTGTACAAGAGAAACATCAGACAATACCATATAATTTTGTAAATCTTGTCTTGCATCAACAGTGACATACCATGTGGTAACAAACAGAATAACTGTATGAAGATACCTTTAGAGAAGTATAAAGTTGTTAGAGAAGGAGGAGCATAGTACATGTACAGCGGCTACTGCTGACATATTTGTATGTGCATGTCATGCATGTGCTCAATGCCAGTGTTACACATAATGACAGCAGTGTGTGTATGTGGTACACTGTGGACAGGAGTTTGGCTGTGTTGCTGTGGGCAGGGTAGATGTAGCAGACCACAATACGTGCATAGGGGTGTGGATCTGAAATATGATAGAAATACATAGGTAGCATGGCACATCACCACTGAGGTATGGCTATATTTTCACCATTCCGTAGGTTGTACACCAATTCAAGGGAATATCTAAAATGCGCAGACATCATGCAAGATATGTGCAATGCAGGTTACAGCAGTCACAGAGGATGCACATACCGACAAAGCCAGGAATTGCAAGGCCTCCAAATGCAATGTATTAAATGATTGTCACTGACACACCTGAGCAACGTTTGATGGTGCACTTGTACATACAATTGCAGTGCTGAAATACGTCCTATGTATTCCTATGTAATACACACAAGCTAGGATTAACAGGTCATACATGTTGTGTATGTAAATGTCATACATATGCATGTGCATGCATACATATACTGTAAGAGATGAGAGAGTAATTAAATGTATCAGTAAACATTCAGCTCCATTTCTCTACATTGTTGACCAGGAGATGTGCATAATTCATGTTCAGTGAAGGGAATAAGAGAAAAGTTCCACAAAACACACACACGCGCGCACACACAAAAACCGATTGAGACTATCTCATGACAAATGATAGATTGAATCCCACCAGGTATACAACACAAATAACCAAAACCCATGACCAATGGCTGGTAGCAGGTTGAAAAAAGAAGACACTGCCATGTAAGACCAAATATTTCATGAAACAATACACAATAAAGTAAGTGCTTTTGACTCGCTATTACACTCTAAATGGTGCTACGGAGACTTCATCAGACTTCATTGTGTTCCAATAATTATGTATTTAAATATATTGATTAAAACCATCAAATTGACTGATTATGTGCTGAAATAGAACACATTAAACAAAAACATTATGATACTTCATAACACAATACATTTCTGCTCATGTTTAAATAACTCAGAATTTAGACTGTTGTTTAAACATAATCCATGACATTTGTCAAGGAAAACCTGTTACTTATATTCGACATACTCTAGCATGTCTTCTCTACTGTCTCCTCTCAAATCTGCAACACACGTTCTTACACAAAAACTTATCAAGTGCTCAAATGTTTAGCTAGTGCATTTAACAAATTTCCATTTTCAATAGTAAATAAATGTTCATCTGCCTGTTGGTTTTACCTATGTAAAATGATTTACATGTTGTACTGTAGCATAACAGACCATAGTCTGATAGCCACGTGAAAAAAATAATTGGAGCAGAAGTTCGTCATGTTTGCACAAAAAGTGCAATCCTTCATTAATATACCTGCAATAATTACACATCAAGTATTTTACATCCTTGTTTTAAACGACTTTTCCCATTTCTTTATTTTCCTTTTCAAAACTAACTTTTATGTTGTTAATTCTTTTATTAATACACTTAGGCTCATTTCCTGATCTAATAAAGATGTCATTGTTTCCTGATCTAATGAAGATGCCATTGTCCCCTTCTAATATTTTACAGTCATCCATTATAATTTTTTTATACATACTGAATCCAAATTGTAAGCCAAGGCCATGGTGATGTTCTCATCTATACCATCCTTTGATAAACTACTTAATTTTTCTTTGTCTAATATTTTCACTATTACAGATTTATCATAACCTCTAACTTGAAACCTCTCTTTAAGGTTGTTATTAATCTCCAGTACCAACTTTTTATCACTGGTTAAACATATTCCTTATCATATGTACTGGACTCATACTAGCATGGTGTAACAAATTAATAAGGCTGTAACACATCTGGCCAAAAAGTTTCTCAAAAGGAGGCCCATTACACGCATGGTCTTTGCCTTAACAGCTCATGCATTTTTAAATGAAGTTGGCTGTGTAGTGTGTAACATGATTTCCTAAAATAAGAGTATTGTACAATAATTATTGTAATAAATATTATTGTGATGGATCTGCATCTGATGACATTCAAATCTGCCCTTTCCCAAAGATTAAAACTCTAATTAATTCAGCAGTTCAGACTGCTTTAATTGAAATGTGTAAGTCAACTCATATAGATGACAATATTCTATCATTGATTATATTTGCTAATAAAACAAGAGGGAACTTGGGTGAACATTGTAGGTTGAATGAATTATCAATTACTTTGACAGATTTTGAGAATGAAAGAGATTTTGGGAGAAAATGTATTGAATGATATCTTATGCAAAGCAGACAAATCTTTTCCTGTGTTTAATTTGACAACAAATCAGGATAGAGGTGATTCAGGTGATATATTTAGCAATAATGGTTCTGCGTCCCCAAATAAACATTGATGAAGTGAGATAGAAGAATGTTCAACTGATGATTTTTGTACTCTGTCTCTTTGTGTACCTGTCGGGCTATAGGTGGAAATCAGTCAACACTAATGGTAAACAATGACTGTGCTGTCATATAGCTAACTATAACACCAATGTTTACCATCATGCTTTAATAAATGGGGACTTCTTATTAAGAAGTGTAAGAAACATTATTCCAAGAAAAAACAAAGAACGGGTCACTGTCTCATCTTTACATGGTAGCAATATGTCAAATATAAAGGACAGTATCAAATGCTTATTTACAAAAGGAACAATATGTAACCTCGTTACTGTTGTGTGTGTGAATTTAATGGTGTTGGAAGAACTGATAATGCACTTCAAGTAGCTGTAAGCAAAATTATTGATTTGAGCATTAAAAAAAATTATCAGTCAGACTTTGTGTCAATTAAGGAGGCTATTGATACTTGGGACTGTTATGCTAGTTTTGAAACTAAAGATACAAGTAAGAACTGGGATGGTTTTTACAATTTTGCTAATAATTTGACTATCGCGCCAAAGTTGGAGTGAAAATATCCTGTAAGGGTGATAAACATCCTTGCAGGATTTTGAAGTTATCTAAACTAAGAAGGAAAATGATAATTTTGTGGGGAAAATATAAAAATTCTCCTTTGGTTTCAAATAGAAATGTACCTCATGAGTATTAAAAGAGTAAAAGTTAATTATGAGGTATATTTAAAAACTAATCTGAAGGATAATAAGGGTTTATTTAAACACTTAAGACATTATAGTTTAGATGATTCTTCCAGTATAAAATTGAAATATGGGTCTCAAACAATCACTGACTCAAATGTATTAGTAAACTTCTTTGCAGATGGTTTGTTTAGCAATTGCTCCCAAAGGATCTTGGGAAATGGTACCTATACTAGTTAGAAATAATTGCCCTTCTTAATATCTTCAAATATTTTGGGTTTCTAATACCATGATGGGAATGGACCCCATTCCTAAGTCAAAGTCTGATTAAAGTTCATGAAATTGGTATTGTTTCAATTTTTGATGTCAGCCTAAAGTGCTCTTTGCAGCAAACACAACAACCTGCCCAGTAATGACTCCTCCTGCAATTCGTATGGAGCTACATGTATTGGTAACATATCTAAATACAATGGTAGATTCTTTTTTATAAGACCACATTTCTCCAACTACTATTGGAACTCTCTAGGTATCTTTCTTCCACATTGATCTCATTTCTGCCAGCAAATCCTGATATTTTATGAATTTGTGTTCCTCTGTACTCAGGACACTGTAGTCACTGGGTGTAGTGATTTCACTGATCAATGCTACTTTTGTCTTCTTTTCACTGACCACTATATCTGGTTTTCTGACATCTGTCTTTTGAACTGTTGGTAATGGGTGATCCCATGTGATGTAGACTTTATCATTTTCTTTGATGATTTGTGGTTCATGCTTCCAGTGTTTTTCAGCTACTCCAATATTATAATGTTTGCACAATCCCCAGTGCAACAGTCTTGCCACATGTTTATGCCTTTCAGTATACAGTACTTCTGCCATTAGTATGTCACAACCAGCAATAAGGTGTGCACCTGTTACTTATTCTTTTTACAAAACCTACATGTGTCTGTCCCACATGCTCAGTGGACTTCATAAACCAGCATGTACGCAGTCCACTATCTTGGGTTGCCAATATTAACCTTTTGTCTTTTGGTTTGAATTTGCCTTTCCTTACCATTCCTGCATTTGATCCTGATCAACATAAGGATGTTCCAGGAGTTTACTATACTTGCAACTATATTTATGCATTTTCCACGTTTATTGCCTTCTCATCTGATCCTTCACCTTATATTCTTTCTTTTGTTTATTGGCATATTTAGTTGCTGCCTGATTTTTATCTACTTCTGGTTTGATTTCCATTCCTGCTTGACTCCAACATTCTTCTACTAGACATCTTACATTTATTCTCCTCATGTTTCAAAACTTTCACTGTTTGAGCTCTATAAGGTTAGCAGATATGTATGCAATCCTATGATTGCAGATCTATACATGTAATCAATTACAAGGAAGCCCATACCTCCTTTGGAATGGGGAATATATAATCTTGGTATGCACTAATTTTTATAAATCATTTGATGAGCATAAAGCATCCTTCTTGTAATGGATAGTTCTTTAAAAGAATATCTGAAAAGTTAATTCCATGTTTAACTTATTTGCTTCAAAAATCATTCAAGGAAGCATCTGCTCTTGAACTGTGGAAGGAAGCTATAATAGTTCCCATTTTGAAAAGTAACTCAGGATATATGGTAGAGAACTATTGACCTAGTAGTTTGGCTTGCATATTGAGTAAGTGCTTTGAGAGTACACTGTGGCTATCCTGTAAGCAGGTTCTGGACTTTAACTCTGATGTATATCAACATGGACTCCTTTCAGGGAGATCATGCGTCACTAATTTGATAAGTTTTTATGAGCAGATTGTTAGCTCACTGAATAACTCATTAGTTGCTGACATGTTTTTGGATCTTTCTATGGCTTTTGACTCCACCCCCCCATAAGACAATTAGGACTTTAATGAGAACCAATAACTCTGGCCGTGTAGCTAAATGACTATCCATATGGTTATTGGGTAGAAAGAATTAAAGATTTCTTCTTCTTCTTCTTCTTTCAGCTGCTCCCGTTAGGGGTTGCCAAAGCAGATCAACTGCTTCCATTTCTTCCTGTCCTCTGCATCTTGCTCTGTCACACCAACCACCTGCATGTAATCAATTACTGCATGTCCTCTCTCACCACATCCATAAACCCTGGCAACTTCATCCTTAGCATCTTTTTCCCAATATACTCTGCATCCCTCCTCAGCACGTCCAAACCAACGTAATCTTGCCTCTCTGGCTTTGTCTCCAAACCTTCCAACCTGGGCTGACCCTCTAATATACTTATTCCTAATCCTGTCCATCCTCATCACACCTAGTGCAAATCCTAACATCTTCAACTCTGCCACATCAAGCTCTAAATCCTGCCTTTTTGTCAATGCCACTGTCTCCAACCCATATAACATAGCTGGTCTCACTACCCTCTTGTAGACCTTCCCTTTCACTCTTACTGGTACTCGTCTGTCACAAATCACTCCTGACACTCTTCTCCACCCACTCCATACTGCCTGTGCTCTCTTCTTCACCTCTCTTCCACACTTACCAATTCTCTGAACTGTTGATCCCAAGTACTTCAACTCATCCACCTTCACCACCTCTACTCCCTGCATCCTCACCATTCCTCTGTCCTCCCTCTCATTCACACACACATATTCTGTCTTAGTCCTGCTGACCTTCATTCCTTTTCTCTCTAGAGCATATCTTCACCTCTCCAGGGTATCCTCCACCTGTTCCCTACTCTCACTACAGATCACAATGTCATCTGCAAACATCATAGTCCACGGGGACTCCTGTCTGATCTCATCTGTCAACCTGTCCATCACCATTGCAAATAAGAAAAGATTCAGAACTGATCCTTGATGTAATCCCATCTCCACCTTAAACGCATCTGTCACTCTCACTGCAGACCTCACCGCTGTCACACTACCCTTGTACATATCCTGTACCACTCTTACATACTTCTCTGACACTCCCGACTTCCTCATACAATAGAACAACTCCTCTCTAGGCACCCTGTCATATCTTCTTCTTCTTTCGGCTTTTTCTCAGTTAGGGATTGCCACAGCGGATCATCTGTCTGCTCATGTTTGGCAGTGGAGTTTTACGGTGTCGAGTTGCCAGCCCACAGAAGGCACACACATGCACACACTCACACCTAGGGCCAAGTTAGAGTGTCCAATCCACCTACAGCATGTCTTGGGGATGTGGGAGGAAACAAGAGCACCCAGAGGAAACCCACGCGACCATGTCATATGCTTTCTCTAAATCCACAAAGACACAATGCAAGTCCTTCTGACCTTCTCTGTACTTCTCCATCAACACTCTCAGAGCAAACATCGCATATGTAGTGCTCTTTCCTGGCATGAAACCATATTGCTGATCACTAATCATCACCTCCCTTCTTAACCTAGCTTCCACTACTATTTCCCATAATGTCATGCTGTGACTGATCAGTTTAATCCCTCTGTAGTTATTACAGCTCTGCACATCACCCTTATTCTTAAAAATTGGTACCAAAACACTTTTTCTCCATTCCTCAGGCATCCAGTCACTTTCCAAGATTTCATTAGACAATCTAGTTAAAACCTCCAGTGCCATTTCACCTAAACACCTCCATGCTTCCACAGGTATGTCATTGGACCAACAGCCTTTCCATTCTTCATCCCCTTCATAGCTATCCTTACTTCCTCCTTGCTAATCCACTGCACTTCATGATTCACTATCCGCACATCATGCAATCTTCTCTCCCTCTCATTCTCTTCATTCATCAACCCCTCAAAGTACTCTTTCCATCTGCTCAACACACTCTCCTTGCTTGTGAGTACGTTTCCCTCATTATCCTTTATCACCCTTACCTGCTGCACATCTTTACTAGCTCAGTTCCTCTGTCTAGCCAATTGGTACAGGTCCTTTCCTCCCTCCTTAGTGTCCAACCTTTTATACACCTCTTCATATGCCTTATCCTTAGCCTTCACCTCCTCTCTCTTTGCCATGTACCTCATCTCCTTATACTCTTGTCTACTTTCTTCATCTCGTTGACAATCCCACTTCTTCTTTGCCAACCTCTTTCTATGTATATTCTCCTGTACTTCTTCATTCCACCACCAGGTCTCCTTGTCCTCCTTCCTCTTTCCAGATGTCACACCAAGCACCCTTCTATCCATCTCTCTTACTAGCTCTGATGTAGTTACCCAGCTATTTGTTAACTCTTCACTGCCACCCTGTGCCTGTCTTAACTCTTCCCTGAACATCACCTCACAATTATCCTTTTTCAATTTCCACCATTTGATCCTTGGTGCTGCCCTCACACTCATCCTCCTCTTCTTTATCACCAATGTCATCCTACAAACCACCATCCTATGCTGCCTAACTACACTTTCCCCTGCCACCACTTTACAGTCTCCCATCTCCTTCAGACTGGCCCTTCTACATAAGATATAATCCACCTGTGTGCATCTTCCTCCACTCTTGTATGTCACTTTATGCTCCTCCCTCTTGTTAAAATACGTATTCATCACAGCCATGCCCATCCTTTTCGCAAAATCCACTAGTATCTGACCTTCTGCATTCCTTTGCTTAACACCATACCTACCCATCACTTCCTAATCCCCTCTGTTCCCTTCACCAACATGCCCATTGAAATCTGCTCCAATCAACAGTCTCTCACCCTTGGGTACAGTCATCACCACTTCATCCAACTCACTCCAAAATTTTTCTTTCTCATCCATCGCACACCCAACTTGTGGAGCATATGCACTAACAACATTCATCATTACACCATAAATTTCCAGGTTCATAAACATCACTCTATCCGACATTCTTTTCACCTCCAAAACACTCTTAGCATACTGTTCCTTCAAGATAATGCCTATGCCATTTCTCCTCCCATCCACACCATGATAAAACAATTTGAAACCACCTCCAATACACCTAGCCTTGCTCCCCTTCCATCTGGTCTCTTGCACACACAATATACCAACCTTTCTTCGGTCCATCATATCAGCTAGCTCTCTCCCTATACCAGTCATACTGCCAACATACAAAGTTCCCACCCTCACTATCACAGTCCTAGCCTTTACCTGCCTTCGGGCATGCCTTCCCCCTCTTCTCCTTCAGCCAACAGTAGCCCAATTTCTGCCAGCACCCTGTTGGTCAACAGTACTGGTGGCGGTCGTTGTTAACCCGGGCCTCAACCTATCCGGTATGTATTTCTGGACTGTTGTCTGTATGTATGATTTGGCAAAATTTTACGCCAGATGCCCTTCCTGATGCAACCCTCCCTATTTGTCTGGGCTTGGGACCGGCACAAAGAAATGCACTGGCTTGTGCATCCCCAGTGGCTGGGTTAATTAAAGATTTCTACTCCAAGTATAAATTGATGGCCAAGGAGTGCCTCAGGGTTCAGTACTGGAGCCACTATTATTGTTTCTAGTGATGTCCGAAAGTCCAAAATCTAAGTGTATGGTTAAGTAAGTTTGCTGAGATATTAAGATAGGATGGGCGGTAACTAATACTAGTGATTGGTATCTGTTGTAATCTTACTTGGATAATCTCTATGAATGGATAACAATCAAAGATATGACATTTAACACTGGAAAATGTGCTGTTTTACATTTTGGATACTATAATAAAAATAATTGATATTCTTACACTATGGACAATCAGATGTGTGTTTCTTTTGAGGTTATGAGAGATTTAGGTATCATGGTAAATACAAATCTTAACCTCAAAGTTAATGTGACAAATATTATTAGGTATTAGGAATTGTTATGGTCTTATGAGGAATGTCCTTTGATGTTTCTTAAGCAGAGATAGTTGGGTGTTACTAAAGATCTATTTAAGAAGTATAAGACCTAGTATTGAGTACAGGGGGCCTTTATGTGTATTAAATTTCTTGTAACTGAAGATGTTGGAACAGATTCAGAAAACCTTTACTAGACAGATAGATGGCTATCATAACTTATCCTGTAAAGAAAGTTCAGTATATTTGTGTTTGTAATTTTTTGGCTTACCAGTTTCTAAGATGTGACATTATTCTAATTATATATAGATGCCTTAAGGACAAATTATTGGCTGCCACATTAGGTACTGATTTTATTGATCATGGTAATGGTGCAAGGAATAAAAATTTAGATGCAAGAATTCCTATTTCTAATTCAAAGTTAAAAAAGATCTGCCTTTCATATTAGGGTATGAAGGATTGGAATTCATTAGACATGTAAGCCTGAAAAAATGATTTAGCAATATTCAAATGGGCATTAGATAGCAATTTTTCTAAAATTCCATATTCTCCAGTGGTGTTTATTAGGCAAAATTTATATTAGCCAATATAGGCCCTAATTTGCTTATTGATTGAACCACTGAATCATTAAAAGGTTGTTCAGGTCTGAAATTACCAAAATACACAATACTACTCTTAGATGGATTGATAGTAAGACTCATTTTATTTAACCTTTCAAATACTTCAGACACATAATAATTGAAAGCTAAATGATCTGATAATAATGTTAAATATGCTCCAGTTCTGATGTCATTAGCATAGTTAAGTAGCCAAAAAGTGTTATTAATAGGCAAAAATGAAAAGTATAAGGCCTAAAAAGTATTCCTGTGGGACACCAATAGCAATCTCTGATGATTTTGAAAAGTGGCTCTGTACTTTATCATGTTGGCATATGTCACATGGGTTTCCTCCAGTTTCCTCCCACATTCCAAAGACATGTAGTAGGTGGCTTGAACACTCTAATTTGCCCATAGTTGAGACTGAGTGGTACAAATGAAATACCATGGCAGGGCTAGCCACCCAGCAGTGTAAACCTTGGCTCGAGATGATTGTCACTATTAAAGTGGGGTTGAGGATGCCATATGCCAAACCAATACCTAACCCATTAAATAATATAAAGTTTTAACTTAAACTTGACAAGAGAATTCAATAATGTTGTTTGAAGGATACTATCAAAAGTATTTGATAGATCTAAGTATTCAACTCTTACACTACAACAATTATCTAAAGCTTCACTAACAATTTCATAAAATCCAAACCAATTATAAATAGTCAATATTTTCCTCCTAAAACCATGCTGTTTAGGATCATCAACTGCTAGTACATTATCATGGATATTTAGAAGTAATAATAAACACCTTTTAGTGCAGTAGTCCATTGCATACCTGTCAACTGTACAGACTTTCGCAGAATGTCCAGATTTTTCCTCATATTTTTGGTGTGTTCCTCCTAAAATCTGTACTTTTTTGGAAAATAGCTGATGAGTGAAGACATTAAATAATGACAACCATTTGAGTTTAAGACTCGACATCATTCAGAAAGTTCATGCTAATGCAAAACCTATTCTATCAACTTTGTAAGTTTGTAAGAGCAATATTTAAAATCCGTGACAATTTGTCCCCCCATCATTTTAGGCTTTGTCCAGATTTTTCACTCTAAGTGGTTGAGAGGTATGAGTTCATAAGTGATATCAAATTTGGTGGATGATAAATACCATCAAAAGATTTGCTGTTATATATGGGTACAATATTTTCCAGCCTGCATGCATCAGGAACAGTACTGGTCACTAATAACATATTAATTAATGAAAACAAATCAGGCAGTGAATAGAAAGGCAATGGAAATCCAAAACTGGAAAACCACAACTATTGCATTACCAAGAGCAAACAACCACAGTAGTTAAGCACTTTCATCTTTATTAAAACTAGACTTCATCAGAACCAATTTCCTATGTAACAGTCCTATAAATAAAACCTATTGCACTAATAACATGTTAAAAAAACACCAGCCACATACTTAGGACTGGTACACACACACACACACACACACACACACACTGTACCAAAAAATACATTTAAATTGATAAAATTAAAAAACAAGTTCATAAAAATACTTAGAAAGAAATGCATGTAAAAGTTCATTCTCAAAAAGCATCAGCTACCCATATATTGAAGTACATACATATGTGCATATATCCTTTGTTTATACAAACGTAAGCCTTATCTTATCTAGGACTATATTTCTGAAACTTGGAAAGGACATATTTCATAGCTGGCATGCCCTCACCTTCAAATAACTATATATTGAATGAATATTATTGACCTGGTGGAACATCTGCTTCCAACTGGATCTGTCATTTCTCTTCATAATACTCCAAGGTCTCCCTCCCCAGTCCTCCCCTTGGATCCTTCCCTATTTTTGCAAGTACACAACATTGAAACTTGTGACAAGGAAATTTAGAAATATGTCTGAACAATACATTAATGACTGTCTTATTTTTATATAGTTAATATGCAGATAGATCTGTTCAAGGAACATATGTTCCCATTTTACCTACATAGAATGAGTCATGCTGAATACAGCCATGTAGACCACTCCCTTGGTATAGCAAGTAAAATGGGTGACATCATGGATGGGGCTTCATGTACTTAATCATATTACCTAACCCTTCCTTATAAGATGGCAGTGGATATTACATTTAAAAGTTCCAACATTATTTTGCCCTCTGTCATTTGCTAATAGCAATTTTTTCTATCAAGTTCTTAAAATTTAAAACTCCCAAAATATAAATAAGGTGGTCTTATCTAATTTTTGATTTAGTCAGTCACAGCATAAAATATCCCAATTACTCTCAATAATATCTTTGATTTTAGTACTATTGTTACCAAATGTGAGAAACATACTTTTGTGCTCAAATTCCATTTTTTTGTTTGAACCATCCCTTAACTCAAAATTGCTACCTGACAATGGATGAAATATCTTTAGACTTCTCATTATAGTTACCTCCTTATAACAAATTTGTAATTAATTCCTTAGGGTAGCCTCTGTTCAGTAATCTATCTACTAACAAATCCATCTTTTTAATGAATTATGGCTGTTCTAACCATCTGGCCCTTCACCAGAACTCTTTTTTGATACTGGGGATGAAGCCCATTTTAATGTAAAAGTGAGTTTGAGTATGCCAGCCTTCTAAAGATAGTGGACTTGAATTTGTTAACTGTCCTATCTTTACTAATAATAAAACACACACTAGAGATAAAAATTCCACTGTAATGATATCACAGCCCCAACAATTTGCAGAGTAGCATGAAATGGAGATTGACTATAGAAAAAACTTTTATTGTAGACCAATAGACAATAGGTTAACCGCTTTCATCTACAATGTGTAGACTTCTTCAGAACACTACATACAGTTGTCAGCTGGGTTAAATACATTTCATAGACCAATCAGAGCAATGTCACAATAAGCCTAGATGAACATTTAAAGTGCACTAACTGGAATAAAAACTACATATTGTATTTAATCAACATTTCATCCCTTGTTTACTATAAATACTATACGGGTTCAGGCACCAAGGCAGTGAGACATTTCCCTGGGGACAAATGGCTGAAATGACATTCAGCTGCAGAGAAATATGGCTGTTTGCAAATTCCCTGTGGGCAAAGAGAAGAATGTGTTGCCATACCTACAACTTCAACAACGAAATGCACAGGGGGAAAACCATGTCCATAGTCCCCAAGGGAACATGAGACAGCAGGCAATATGGCAGGCATAAGCAGCAGGCTGGCCAGAGGGCATGTCAGTGGCAGTAAAAATGCAGTGCACAATGGGCAGTGCCTTTATAATCAGTGTATGTGGACCACTACCCTCTTCACAGTGTCTAGGGAACATTACCTAAAATGCATACTGGAGCATAAATGTGACTACAGAACCAGGCAGGATTTTTTGCATGCTGTAGCACACTTCTACATGACTTAGTCACACAAGTATGTACTGTACACTAAGCACAACAATCATTACTTCTTCTGCCTCCATGCATTTGGTTATTAAAGCTGTGGGCATGGCAGTATGTGCTTCTCTTTGCCCACAGGGAATTTACAAACAGCCATATTTCTCTGCAGCTGAATGTCACTTCAGCCATGTGTCCCCAGCCAAAATGTACCACAGGGAAATGTCTCGCTGCCTAGGCGGCTGAACCCATACTATACATATAATGAATCAAATAATATATAAATTAATAAATACATATATGTATATATACACAAACTATAAAATGTTGGACTTAAAAATATTTCATTTGAATATGAAGGTAAATGTCTTCATAGCATTATATTCTTGCTTCAAGTACTGGTTTAATGGAAATAAAGTCATTAATACCTGGATGTACTGCTGCATTAAGCAGTATCTGCCATTTAATCTCACTTTCACCCAGTTTGGTCCTAACATTCCCTCCTCTAGGGTTAACTTTAACTTGTTCCAATATGGCAAATTTAAATAAATCACAGTTTGGACTTGCTTCAATGTACCTATACAATGCATTTTTGGTGTTGTTCTTTCTAATGCCAGTAAATACTATTCCTAAGGCACCTGTCAGTTTTCCCTACATAGTAACTCGGACACTTTTCACATTTCGCTAACTATATCATGTGCTGTGTCCTACAGCTACCCTTTTTGAACTCGATGAGTGTGCTGTTGGAATTTCTAAGTACCAGAGTAAATCTTCCAATATAGCAAAGCATTGGTTGCAATTCCCACATTTCTTCATTCCACCTTGTGTCACCAAAGCTTTGCTTCCGTATGTTCTAAATTCAAACAACTTCTTCAAGTTAGAATTTATTTATTTATTTATTTTATTTATTTATTTGCAGTTTGTTTACCAGGATAGTCCATTGGGCCAAGATGAACCTGTTTTCAATGGAGTCCCGGGGAGAAAAGCTCCAAAAACAAGCAAGGTTACAATATGTTTAAGATTACAATTTTTACAAATGTTACAGACTAGAGAAAAACATTACAAATAGTTCAGACTAGTGAAGAACATTACAGATGACACAGACTAGTAAAAAATGAACATTACAGTATAAATACTGAGAAGCCATTACATCTTAGGAAACTTGCACTTGAGGTACATTCTAATACATTCTTTGTAAATAGCTTAGAATGTACAAGGGAAGGATGTATGAGTTAGGAGAGAAAGTAAAAACAAAATTGCCAGTATAAAGAGGGGGAGAGAAAAGAAAATGGAAATTGCTAGTGTAAATTATGTGGGGTGGGAGTAGGAGCATTCCCACTGGGATACTAGATGTGAGTGAAGAGATTTTTTTTAATATAAAGGGTTAGAGGTGGTACGAATGGATGGTGGTAGAGAGTTCCAGAGACTTGCTAGACCATAGAGTAGGAGATTTTTACTTGGGGGACGAGTTGGTTTGTACAATTTTATTAGGTTTTGGTTGTTAGACCTTAGTACTCTGTCAGGTAGGTGCATTTTAAAGGCAAAGGAAAGGGAGGGACAGAGGGAGGGGTTGAAAATGAGCTTATGTGCAAGAGTAAGTTGAGTATAGGTGAGATGATTGGATAGTTCTAGCCATTTTAGTTGGTGGAGGACTTATGGCTGGTAGCGAACTTGGCGATTTTGTTGTAGCAAGAGGTAAGTTGTGTTTTAAGGGAAGATTGTAGGTTAGTTAGGAGTGGGGCTCCATAGAGAAGGGAGAGGATAAGAAATGAGGTAGAGAGAGTGATTTTAATGGAGGGTGTGAGATAACGATTTTGTCGATGGAGCATGCCTAGTTTTTGATAGTTTTTTTTAACATTTAGTTGAAGGTGGGAACTGAATTTAAGCTGACTGTCAATTTGGACCCCTAGTAACTTGGCCTCTGACACCAATTCCAGAGATGTGTTGTTATGGCTAGTGATAGAGAATGTGTTTGTATTGAAAGAGGTAACTTTAGAGGGAGTAAATACCATTAATTTGGTTTTAGTGACATTAAGTTCTAGGTGATTTTTTTTCATCCACTGTTCAGTGGTTGAGAATGCATCTTGTGTAAGCTTTAGGAGTGTAGGGATGGATGTGGCAGAACAGATAATAGCTGAATCATCTGCATATTGGATGATATTTGAGAAAGGGATAGAATTGCGGAAGTCATTTATAAATATATTAAAGAGGAGGGGACCCAGTATGGAACCTTGGGGAACTCCAGTTGGGGTATTAAGGAATGAGGAGGTGGCCTTTTTCCATTTTACTGCTTGATATCTATTGGATAAATAGCTGGAGAACCAGTTCAGAGAGGAAGGTGATAGGTTAAGCTTAGAGAGTTTAGTTAGACGTAGGTTGTGAGAGATAGTGTCAAAGGCCTTAGAGAGGTCAAGTAGGAGGGTAGAAACAATATGACCAGAGTCTCGAGCTTTATTTACAGTTTCCAGGAAGGAGAGGAGGGCTGTCATAGTGCTGTGACCAGATCTAAATCCATGTTGTGTGGGAGTTCATAGGTGATTGTCTAAGAGATGTGGTAGGAGTTATAGATGAATACACTTTTTTAGGAGTTTGTCAAGGTGAAATGTTAGCAGCTTACTGAAATAATTTTCCACTTCCTGGACTTTGCTCAATCAAAACAGTTTATTCACAGCCGAACATCACAAACAACACAAATGAAAATGACTTAAAATTCAGTAATAATAAGAGTAAACTCTATAAAGTATAATTATTCCATTTTTGACCATTTAACTCTATAAAGTATAATTATTCCATTTCTGACCATTTGGATTGAATTTTAAGTCATTTTCATTTATGTTGTTTGTGATGTTCGGCTGTGAATAAACTGTTTTGATCGAGCGAAGTCCAGGAAGTGGAAAATTATTTCAGTAAGCTGCTAACATTTCGCCTTGACAAATAAGTGGTGGGAGGCACTTATTGGTGAATCTGTTGCTGTTCTTTGACCATTTGGTTAGTCGTTGGACTGAGTTGAATAGTGTTTTTTCCGTTTTTCTAGGAGTTTAGAGATGGGAGACAGGATAGCGATGGGACAGAAATTAGTAATATTGTTATTATTGCCACCTTTATGTAAAGGTATGATAAAAGCATTTTTCCAAATTTGGGGTACTATGCTTTCTTGGATAGAGCAGTTGATTAGAATGCTGATGGGGTAGGCAATGGCTTCGGCAGCTATGCTAAGAAAGTATGAAGGAATGTTATCTGGAGCATTAGAGCATTGCTTCAGTTTCTGAAGGAGTTTTTTTATGGTAGATGTGGGTATGGGTTTTAATGAGAAAGGTGGAGAGTGGGAAGAGGGGGTATTTGAGGGTGATGATGATGGAGAAGAAATGAGAGTAGAAGTGGAGGGTAGAGTGTTAGTAGAGGAGGATGGAGGTGAAGTGGTGGGTGTGGTGATTTTAGAGAATGATGAGGTTAGTTTGGAAATAGAATCAATGAAAAAAGAGTTAAATTGTGTAGCCAAATCTATGTCAGGAGCATTGGGGTCTGGGCTGGGGGTTGTCTGTTTTGCTGGGATTAAGGAGGGTGGAGATTCCTTTCCAGAATTTCTGAGGGTTTGTTTTATTGTTGTTTTGGCGTATGGAGAAGTAATTTTGTTGATCAGTGATGATGAGCTTTTTTACTTTATTTCTAAGTGTTTTGTATTCATTATGGATGGGGGAAGTCCTATTTTTCTGGTAATGTGCCCAAGCTTTATCTCTGTGGCACATGGTTGCTAGTGTGTTTTTGGTTAGCCAAGGGGTAGTTTGATTTTTATTCTTTTTGTCCTTAAGAAAGCATGGCAGTCTAGGAGGTTTAAGAAGGTTGAGTTGAAGTGGGCAACAACATTATCTAGAGGTAGTGTTTTTAGAATGTTCCAATTTATTGCTTTTAGAGAGTTAGAAAAGGTAATCGGGTTAAAGTTTTTTTGGTTGCGAATAGTAATATAATTATGTGTACAGTGTAAGGGTGAAGGGAGTCGATGTGTGAAAGTGGGTAAGTGGTCACTAAGGGGATTGGGAAGTGTACCACTGTCAGAGAAATAATGGGGATGAGGGACTAAAATCCAGTCTAGAATACTACCACTAGAGAGTTTTTTTGAGGGGTAGGTTATGGAGTTGATTAGCTGTGAAAAATTATAGAGGTTGATGTTAAGTGGGTTTCTGGGAGACTGAATGGAAGACCAATTAATATTCATGTCTCCCAAGATTATTGTTTCATTGCTAATGCTGGTGGAGAGCCAGGAGAGGATGTCCTTGAGTGTAGAAATATTGTCACCGGGGGGATGTAGAGGGAGGCTATACATATGTGCTTGTGTTTGTTAACTTGAAGTAGTGCTAGGAGTAATTCAACATTATTGAAGTGGAGAGTAGGTTTGTTATAGGGAGTAACTGACAAGGAGGATGAGTATAGGAGAGCTACTCCTCCCCCTTTTTGGTGGGATCTATCTTTTCTAATGATAGAATAGTTGGGTGGTGTTATTTCAGAGTCTTTTATATGGGGTTTTAACCAAGTTTCAGAGATGGATAGGATGTCAGGTTTATTAGGTATAAGCCAGGCATGAAGGTTTAGGATTTTGTTAACTATACTTTGGGAGTTTAAAGAGGTAAGTAGTATGGACTTGTCTATAGTGGATGAGGTGGGGGGGGCCAGGGTTAGGATGAATATCTCCTGATAATAGAAAATAAATAAATTTTATAGACAAAGTAGGGTTGGTCCCCCACTTTCCCCTGCACACCTGCATCACTGTTCAAAATATTCCAACTGGTTCCTATTATTTTTTGTAAGCTTCGTGTGTGGACCATACTTTAAAATACAAGCCCGCCTATAATTAACACCACTTCTGTTATTGTCTAATGCCTCATTAGAGTTCTTACATATGTCACCCTCATAGCCTAATCCAACCCCTAATAGGGGTTTGTATTTTTTCCCCATTCATTCAGGACATAATTACTGATATCAGTTATTACATTTCTTGGGTAACCACGTTTGCTGAACATCTCACCAATAGTTTCCAACTCTTTGACCATCTCCAAATAATTTAAGGTCATACATGCAGCCCTAATACAGTGCCCTTTAAATTTGTTCCTTTTGTGACTCATTGGATGACAACTTGAGAATTCCAAATACGAGTTGCTAAAAGTGTCTTTCCTATAAATTTTTGATTCAAAACCAGCTGTAGTGGTGTATATAAATGTGTCCAGATATGGAATACCGGTCTTACTGGCACTGTACGTAAATATAAAACAGTCACTCGCTGTATTTAAATCATGTAAAAAGATGTTAACTTCATCCATAGTGCCATTCCATAATATAAAGATATCATCCAAATAGCGAACATAACAGCTGATGTACTTAAAAAATGCACTATTAAAAACATATTCTTCCTCCCAATCTAATAGTACTAGTTTGGCATATATGGGAGCACATGTGGTCCCCATAGCCACCCCCTTTGTTTGCCTGTAATGTTCTCCTTCAAAATAAAAATAAAATTGTAATTTAAAACTATGTCCATGAATTCAAGGATAAGCAAAACCTTATCCCATGATAGCTGTGCATACTTTCGAATACTCTTACCAAATCTCATCATCCCCTCCTCCTTAGGTATGCTAGAGAATAAATCAACTACATCTATTGTTAAAAAGATCACATTCTCATTTCATAATTCATGTTTCAACCAACTTAAGTCCCATGAATCTATGACAATATGAGGGACCTTACTATAAACCGGCTTCAACCATCTATCTATCTATAACAGTACCATAGGGGAATGTTTTCGATTTACTTCCCGAGATAATAGGTCAGAAAGGGGGGGTCAATAAGGTCTTTGTGTACCTTTGGGGTACCCACGATAGTAGCCAATACAGGAAATTCCACTCATAAATAGTTGTACATATTAGTGTCTATCCTCTTGTTTAATAAAAATTCTTCAAGAAATAGATCTATCCGGTGATATCCTACATTGACTTCATTAAGCAATATGGTTTCGTAGTTACCAGAATTGAGGATATTGTGTATTTTGTTAGTGCAATCAGTACTGTCATACAATACTATACCTCCACCTTTATCTGGTTTCATAACCCTTAAATTTTGTCACTACATATGGCTTGTAAGGCCAAATGTTCCCCCTTGCTCAAGTTGAATTTAATTTTGGCTTTCCTGTAGCTCTTGTAGTACTTATAAATTTCATCTGTAACTACTTTTTCAAAAGCCGCTAGTGTACTATTCATCAGCGTCATATATGTGCTTTTCTTTTTAAATTCATTATTCTGAACTGTACTTCCATTATCATAAAATTGTAAGCCCAAATTCAGTTTCCATAAAAAACAACTTGAATTCTATAATACTATCCACTATATCAAATTTCCCTCGTGAAAATAAAAAGTGTTCTTTATCAAGCTTAAAATTCGTATAATTAAATACATTAAAATCTCCAAAACTAAACTTCACTTCATTATGTTGAATAATTTCCAAGTTCGAATTACCTTGTGTTAAAAGTTGTTGTACCTCTCTCTGTTTGGCTGAGGGTACCCTCTGTGTATGTAGTCCCGTGCCCCCCCCCCACCATTTCTGATGTGTCGTCTCTAAAAAAATGGCCTTTCTTCTTATTATTCCAATTCTTATTCCTTTGGGACCTATAATTGTCCCTGAAATCATTGGTACTAGTCTTATTAATCATGTATCTACCACCAATATTATTCTGTTTTTCCCATTTATATGCCTGTTTTTGTGTATATTGCTCCAGGTCCCTTTTTAATTTACAACATTTTCTATCAAATTGTTTAGTACTGTTCTTATCTACCCAGTTATATTATTTATTATAATAACTTCCCATTCACCAAACAGCAAATCCTTTAAGATGCACTCATTCAGTTTTTCTACTTCCAAAAACATTTTACTTAATTTCAAATCATTACATTTGATAATAAAATCCATAAATCTAAAACCAAAATTGTCAAACATGTTATTACATTCAGAAATGTTGTCATCGTCTAAGTTGATTCCCATGGGCCGTTTAAAAAACTGTAATCCCATGGGAACCACCTTCAATTCTAGACAACGTTTTAAATACATATTATCCAACTGTATTCCTTTAATAACACCCAGCTTTTTTTCCAAAAATCAGTTACAAGTCCTTTAAGAGTTTTTTCCACTTCATGAGGTTCACTAACAATGTTAGTGTTCCTCGAACCATATGTGTAGGACTGAAAGTCAAATTTGTTATCAAAAAATTTTTCCAGTTCACCCTGACCTTGGCCTGCTGTAATGAAACCATTTAAATTATTCCCATTAGATTTAGTGACAGTACGTTTTAATATTGCATTGTTGGTAACAGCATATGTCTTCTTGGGCACTGCTCGTTTGGCTCCAGATAACACATATTCGTCCTCCATTTTGTTACCGACACTCGATGCAATGTCTTCTGAGGATCCATTGCTTCTAAGGATCTTTGAAACCTCTTGAAAAGTGGTTCCTAACCATTGCCTATCACCATTCGCTTGTCCATTAGGGATTGAACCAGGTGCCGATGCTGAACACACACTCGGCAAACGTCTTGATGTCATTCCAACCTGCTGCTCATCAGTACATCGCTCAGACTGGCTCATTAGTTCAATGAGTCGAGTAACTTCACCTTTTAGTATAACCACCTCAGACTGAAGTTTATGAACCTCATCCTTCCATGTGGGTGAAAAAATAGATGGTAGTTTATCCAAAGAATCCATGATACACAAAATAACTACTGGTAAAATAAATAATAGTGCAGTGGAATCGACCCAAGAATAAAACACACACTAGAGATAAAAATTCCACTGTAATGGTATCACAGTCCCAACAATTTGCAGAGTAGCATGAACTGGAGATTGACTATAGAAAAAACTTTTATTGTAGACCAATAGACAATAGGTTAAGCGCTTTCATCTACAATGTGTAGACTTCTTCAGAACACTACATACATTTGTCATCTATCTTTACTAATCTTAACATCCAGGCAATTTACCTCATCATATGACACAGCCAAAATAAATTAAAAAAAAAACTTGGCATCCTATCCATATAATCCATGAACATCCCACCCAGAAAATGCAGATGTCGTCATGGAATCTGACATAAAGATTCCACTTGGTCACATACTCAGAACTAGAAATAAACAGATCTTCCCATTGAGCCATTACAAGATTTGCAAATATGGGGTACATGCTGCTCCCATCATAACACCCAACACCTAGTAAAAATAATTAATTTTCCAAAAAAAAATTAAGTATTTTTAAACACTAATTCCATTAGTTGACAAAACATATTTATCTCTTTGGAATTCAGATTGGATTTCCTCACTAATGTGTTGTGAAATCATTGCAAACCTATTTCAAGGGGGATAACAGAAAATATATCCTCAATGGTGAGAAAAATCATCTGATCAGGAAATAGATTGCTCTTCACCCTTATCGAAAATTCCCATGAGTCTTTTAATAAACAAAATGGTACCAGTAAATCTGGTTATTCCATTTGTTTTAGTGGAGAAGGCATCCATAATGACCCTTGGGGGGGGGTCCCCATAGATCCTTGTGGATTGTAGGAATCACAAATATTTTTTGAACAATTGGATCCTTAGTACTCATATATTCATATTTCTGAGTGTTAATACCACTGTCCATTAAAAGATCATAACACAAGTAATCTATTCTCTTATATGTGAAGTTTAGCTCATTCACTGAAGCTTGCACATAAACCTCACCATTCAAGATATTATACATTCTATCAACATAATCCATTTTGTCCATAAGCAGACCTCTGCCTTATCCAGTTTCATACATCCAAATAGTAGTGTTTATCATGATGCTATTCAACAGATGTTTTTCATGAGAATTAGAGTTTTGAGACCAATTTTTATTCTCACCAACCTGTCTTATATTTTTTCTTGCATATTTTACCAAATAGAGCTAGGTAGGATGTAAAAGTGGATTGAATAAACTTCACTTAGTCAAGGATTTGTTACCCTCCCATTTTTGTCAATTGTACCAGAAAATCAAGACCCAAATTCTGATTACTCAAATACATTTTAAAATCAATAATGATATCAACTGTTGGGATACAAAACTCAGACAATATTGAAATAAATTAGAGTAGTACTCATTAACAGGAAAATCTGTGTGATTAAATATTTTGAAGTCTTTAGCATGTTGTAATGAACAGCCAAATACGAAATTGCTAGTGATTCACACCCCGTTGCCTGGCTCTCCCTCTTCCCCTGCAGTTGTTCCTCCATTGGTTGTTTTAGTTGCCCCCTTCATTTTATGTCCATGGTTATACAAACTGAGTCTGGTTTCTTATTCTGTCAGACCTTCTCAGTCCCTGTGGTTCCAAAGGGGCTTCCTCCAATCTTAAATTTTCATTGGAAGCACCTTTCTGCTCTGAACCTGCTCTCCCAACTCGGGGTACTTGTACATCACAGGTTACCTGATTGACATTATTCCAGTATTATTATTATTACTAGAGAGGGGATAGACCTTGTTATTCTTATAAGCAGTTTTATTACTATATAGCATTTTCTCCTTTTTTATTTCAGTCTCATGCCAAATGTCATCTTTCTTTTTGAAAATGGATGAATATTTCACATAACTGAAATGATAAATCACTAGTAATATATTTGTCCAAGGCTGCTATTTATCCATTTTGAGTGTTTGCTTTTATTATCACATCTATTACCTCAATACCATATTTGTTAAAGAGCTGCAAAAGTTCTTTATGTAGGTCAGAACCAACTTCAACTCATGAAGGAAATCTCCATGTTCTCAGGCACTTAGGACAGGTGCTTCTTTAGCATGTGATTAGTGCACTAGGGGTTTTGTTTATGGGACTGCCATGGAGTAGGAAACCGGTTTTGAAGAAAGACAAAAGCTTAACCTTGTGCAGTGATGTTTTTCTTCTTGGTAATGCAAATATTAAACAATGAGGTTAAAGGACATATCAGTTGGACAGAATGGTTAGGCCAGCACCATTGTTTTTTTTTTAATCATATTTAAAGGAGACTTCACCATATCCTCTGTGATTAATGGATATGAAATATGAGATTAATCCAGAGCTGATTTGTCAACAATAGCTACAGTATTTGATGAAACTAAGGTGGTGAACCAGTCATTTAAACTTCACCTAATTCAGAAGAATCTCAAAGAATTTTACCCTTATTTAGAATAGGAGCAAATGTATTCCTTAGCCTTTTTGAGGGTGTTGATATAAGTATAAAACTTTTTAAGTACAGATCAAGAAATTAAAGTGCTGTTTGCCTTATGTCAAAAAAGATTTAAACAGGACATGCCTCTCTAGGTATGCAAGAACTGCACAGCTGGTTGAACCACAGAACATTTTGTTTAAACCTAAACCCACAAAACAAAACAAACTTTCAACAAGTTTGGTGTTAACTGTTAAGATTCCACTCTATGTTCGACAGGAGAGAATTCAGTTCACTCTGTGTGAAACAACATGTGGTAGAGTTAAAGTATCACAAAATAAATATTTTTAAAAATACTGATGTACAAATAGAGTTAAGCTGCTGTTAAGTCAAATGAGTGCAAGAAACAAAATATTGTTCCAGTCTGTTACTTGCATTTGACACTTATCTGTCACGTCATTAATTCTGTATTAGTATTGCAAGTAGGACCAAATTTCAGTTTAGGTTACAAAGCACAGCCTCTGTTTTCAAACAAATGGTAATTTGAAAAATAAATATATTCTCTGATATTGTGCTTTTAATGCCATGCAGTACAGTTGTGTGAGAGGCTGCCCTGGCAGAAACAATTGGCTTCCTAAGGCACTGGAAGGGGGAGACCACTAACTTTACATATGTGATACATGTTTCACATCATGAAACATGAAAAGAAAGAAAAGGAAAGAACATCACTAAACTATGAGCATTCCTTAGATACAGTCCATTTGTATCAACTGTACCTCACTAGGAGAATGAAATGTTAACCTCACTTGTCCTTTAGCATCTTGTGTGGCCCCTTCACCATTACACCCACAGGCTGCCTCAGCAGTGCTTGCTCACAACTCAACTGATTAATATCTATACCCTGACTGCAAGCTGAAATGTTTATATTTTACTGTTATATATAAAGAACATTATTTTGGTTATACTCTCCCCAAGGCAAGCCTTAGGTAACATGGCATTAGTAGGTGAAGTGCTCCATGGTAGCTTCCCTCTGCCAGTTGCTCCCTCCCATGCACACATATTCTAAGGTCTTCCAGATCCTCCATGATGGCTTCCCCACAGTGTGTACCTTTTCCACACTTTGTCTTACTCTTCCACTTTCTCCTGCATCATTTCAACACACTCTAACTGGACCAGACTGCACTCTAATAACTGTGGAAGAAATAACTGATATAAGACTGATCGGGGGGTTACTAGGCCCCAAAAGCCATGGGGGTTCCAGATGTCTTGAGGTTCACTTTAGAGTTTTTTTCCCAAAATCTTTTGATCCAGCGATGGCATAAACAAATATCACGACTAAGGAAAGAAATATAGTCGTACTCTTCCATTTACCCTAACTGGCCAAGACTGCAGTATAATAACTGTGGATTAAATAATCAAACCAAATAACGTATAACAGATTAACTGAGCATTTTAGAGCTTTTTTTTTTGCTACTTTTTGATCAAATAATGGCCTCAACAAAAAAACAGGATTAAGTTAAGAAACTCAGTATTTTTAATCCTTGAAAGAATCAAGGAAGAAATAAGTTGTGCCTGACCAAACAGCAGTTTGCAATAAACTGAAAAGGACAAATAAGTCATATCTGGGAATACTGTCCATCTAACTAACCCACAGAGCTTGTGTACATGCATGCACACCCACCCACCTACCTACACTCAAGCACACCCGCACATGTACTGTACACTTATCTATAGACAAATTGGAGGAATAACAATTCACTTGCAATATGTCTCTGGAGTGTTATAAGAAGCCAGAGCACATGGATAAATTCACTCAGAAACAGAGACATAGTTGGCACACAGACTCCACACAGAAGCCACATCCAAGAACTCAACCAGAGCCAAGTAATATGAGATGACAGTGCTACTCACTGCACCCCCTATGCCAATGAGCAGTTGTTTTCACACACATCCTGCTCCTGCCAAACCACTAAAGATAGTCACTTACCATGGTTAAAGCTGATGTTTGTGATGGAAAGTGAAAAAAAACTAATTATGGCACCCCCACACACAAACATAAGTCATAACAATACTACTTTTGCACAGATTTCAACAAACACAACTCAAATGACACTATTTCTGCCATGCCTGATTAGTGACTGTTGTTTAGCAGTAGCAAGTCACCTTTATCTATAGATGGATGAATATCCATTAAATGCAGGCATTTTACTGACTCTGTACACCTCAGATGTCAAATTGTGGTAAAAAAATAAATCAATTAATAACAACTGTCAAATTGAAGTATTTCCACTTTGTTTCATACAAACACATAGTAATCACAGTAAAGTAGTCCATCTAACCACAAAAATGCACACAGGTCCTTAAAACCCAGTTTAGTGACTGCTTAAACTTTTATACACAGACAGTCCTCATCCAGAAGTGATAGCCACTTCTATGTATACTTCAGATGTCTGATTGTGATAATAATGGTCATGTAATGAAGTTTTTATGTTACATCACACAAACAGTTGCCATACATTATAGTATTCCAAGTAATTTCACACAAACTACATTAGTCATGCAAAGCCAGAATACTGTGCAAACAGCTGTAATGTTCCCCTACAGCTAGCAATTATAGCTATTTTACCTATGCACATCTCAGATACCAAACTGTTATCATGTAAAACAGCTTTCAGAGAGTCAAGGGCAAAGACCAGAATTCTGAACAGATTTTAAATACTGTTCTTACAACATGTCTAAAATATCTGGTTTGCATTAGCATAAGTCTTCATTAAGAATGTGAAGACTGAAATTATTTAGTGAATGTAAGTTTCACCCTTCAATGATTTACCATAAAACACACAGCTTTTATGGAAAATAATTGAAAAATAGAAAGTCAGACACATTTTGTGAGGCTGGCGGACAGTTTTTGGCTGCCTGCCAGGACTTAAAAAAAAAGTGCCTACAAACCAGACCTGGGACAATGTATTCTGACCATTGTTTTCCAGTCATCTTGGTATCATCTACAGGCTGCCAATGCTGTTTAAAATGGCACTACTACCATTACCCTTTAGTATCTAAATTTTCCGGGCTTTAATCTCAGTCTCTGATCCATTGACTTGGGCAATGAATCATATAACCCTTGAGACTTTGAAGGCTCAGTGAGTGATTGACTAGAACTTGGCTGGCTGAAAGCCTGGAAACTAAACAGTACATGGCACTTTCTTTGCATATTCCACTTTTCTCTTTATAGGGGTTGCTTTTTCTAGGTGATGTTAAAATATATTGGAAAAACGTTGAGCAGTCATGACTCAGACAGCATATTGCAAGTTCCAAGACATTATATAAGACTTATGGCTCAATGGCTGCAGCCTGTTCCTCTGATCTCTGTCCAAGGTGAGTCACTTATAGAAATGCAACCTTGTTAAATCAGGAGTGGGAATGATCATCATCACTATAAGTTAAAATTACAGCTCAGTGAGGGAGGAACTATGGGGCTTCTGGTCTGCAGTACTTTGTGATTAGGTGTTAATTACATCCCAATATCCGTGACCATGTACAAGTGTCTATTTGGTCAACAAACAATTGTACTTGGACATCTAAATGTTGTATACCTAATCAGGCATCTAGAATGAGGGCATGATGAGAAGCACTATACAGAAGCATCTTTTTTCAATCACTTGCTAGCCATGAGCCCCCCTTAGAGCTGTTGGCACAGAGATGCCACTCAAAATGCCCTTATTATAATTCATCACTGGGAAGAACATATAGAGGACATATACCTGCTGTGTCACACATGCACGGAACTGATAGTTGCAAAAGGATGTGCTGTTGTACTGTGAAATGCACGTGTTATGGTGATGTGAAGTTGACTCAGTGGCAGTACATACAGAAAAACAACCTATGGCAAACATGGGTATGCTATTCCATGTATTCCTGTGTGCAACCGCTTGTGATAAACAATAGAAACATGTTCATGAGTAATGATGTACATGACAATGACACAAAGACTGCTTGTCATATTTATATGAAGGCAGTTATAGCTGAGTGATAAACATGCATCACAAAATCATGTATACGCCAATATATTATATGCTGCACATTGCCAAGACAGGAATTATCATGAGAAGTCAAACTACTGAACAAATGTATGTGACATTTAACATACAGCGGCATGCTTTGAGTAAAGCAAAATTCATTTTTCTACTGCATTAGACTTGTCAAAGACCACTAACATGGTTAATTCTTCATGGTCAGCACAGCTATCATCATTACCACAAGTACAGGGTGACGCAACAACATACAAACACTGGGTACCCACCATGGTAGCACAACTCTATATGAGGACACACACTCTGATGGCTCATGGCTGCCCCTGTCACAGTAGAAAACCTTAACCCCACAAAGTTGCACTGCAGATCTGGTGGTGGTTTGGTGAGTAGGGTGGGACACAGTAGGGATCTGTGCAGAGGCACAGGGTGTGCTATGTGACCTGTCAGTTTGGGTTTGAGCATGGTGACCTACAACAGCTCTAGATGCACTTTGCAGCACAGGCACCATGGATGACATGGGTAGGGCTTGCAAGCAGAAGTCTTTCTCTGTCACAAAGTGGAATAATGATACTGTAGGTTAGGATACATACCTCTCAGGTACTATTGTGGTGCTGCTCAAGCAGAGTTAAGACAAATTGATTTATGCAGAGTGCAACTGATGCCACACTGTCTCAATGTTCAGCTAGTGCTGCCATAACTATGCTAGTGATAGTGCTGGTGGGGGTTGGGAAATAGAGAAAAGTGAACTCCTATGGCAGCTTAAATTAAATACCACAGCCAGACCAGGACTTAATGAAAGTGTGTCTGTTTTACCCATTCTTAAACTCAAAGCTCAGGAGTTATGACATAATGGGACATTACTTAACTTAAATTAAGTAAACAGGTTGAGTAGTCCCCTGGTAAATTCTCCTCCCTGGGTTACCCTTTTTAAAACTAGTTTAAATTACTTCATATTATTTTACTTTGAGTGCAGATTTATGTACTTGCATTTGTTTGGATGTGTGCTGTTTTTTAACAAATATTGCATTTTTATTTTTAAGGTATAATCTATTTGAATTATATATACTTTTTTATGTACACATGCTTTATGTATTTATTTAACAACTGTTTGTCCACATGTAAAGTAGAGGCATTATTTAATAGAAGGTATTTGAGTGTTTGTCCACATGTAAAATAGAGACATTATTTAATAGAAGGTATTTAGCTTACTTTGAAACCTTCACGGTTTTGGGAACCTTTTATTTAATAGAGCTTTTAAACTGGAAGTCACACAATTTTCTAAATATCTTACAACTGTATTTAAAGCCAGTTTGGTTATTTACCCAATTGTTCTGAAGAAGTTCCAACTATTAAGGGACGAAAGCACTTGACCATATCATTGTATTTTTTGTTGTGAATTAAACTAGTTCTTTCCCCCTGGGACTCTTGTACCTGGAATGGGAAATTACTGTTGGACTTAAATCATATTTACTTTTAAAACTCCCTGCATGAAGTTTTTGTTTGCTTTAGGTGTCAGAGTGCACTGACTGTAGTGAGCAATTCATTCTTTGTAAGGGAAGACCTAAATGTTCTGAACTCATTTGGTTCAAGGCTCAACAAGCAAAGCTCCAGGTCTGGCTGCTGATTAACATTAATACTGTGCATACAAAACACTGAAAGTTTTATTCTTTTCTTTTCCTCAGACTTATATGACAAAGATATGCTGCTTTGTCATTACTGAGATATTATACTAGGTATACTATAATGTACATTTATTAGTGCCTTGAAACCAAAGGACAATATTTATTTATTTATTTAATGTTTGTTCACTGGAATGCTGTTCTTCGGAATCGGTATTGTGAGACTACGGTACAATGAAGATTGGAAAATTTGCCCTTTCCTCACTGTTTTGTGATCTCGGAGTTGGTATATATATATATATATATATATATATATATATATATATATAATTGCTGTAGCTTAAATTACTTATAGACCCATGGACTTCATAATACATCAGCTAAACTAGTTGCAAAAATCGTAGTTAACAACATGCAACCAACCACAACTCCAGCACTGCTACAACAAAATAAGCTTTGCACACAGATGAAATATGCTTATTCATCTGCAGCACAATCAGATTCTGACAACAATTTATTTTAGTCCAATAAGGAAAGTGACTGGTGCTCTCATTTGGCATCCGTATCCTCTTCAGCGCAAAAATGGGAAGGGTACTTTGGCACATGCTGGTTACAGGTCACTGGCATGAAATCCAAATGAAAAAAGTATTTTTACACTGAAGTTGCAGTTAAAGGTCGTGGGTCGCATGGAAGAACTCTGAGGGCCGCAAGCAGCCCGTGGGTTGGACAAGAATGCTTTGAACAAAGTGCACAGCACCAGTTTATTTCAAAAAAGCCTCAACCAACTTTAGCAGACCAGTATTAACTCAAAGCAGTGTTCCTTCAGAACGACATCCAGTTAACAGCGATCTCCACGAACTTTCAAGTTTCTAGTGTGATGTCACACAGCCAAAAAGAAAAAGATTAATAAGCTAGAGATGACAGCCCACATTCTTCCAAGACCATAAAGTTATGTAAAACTTTATATGCGCCTTTTAGTTAATGGCTCAAAAAAGTTTAAATTAATCAGTTACAGTCATTTGCATGTAAACATGTCAAGTAATTCTGCTACAGTTAAAATGTTAGTAAGTCTTTGGTTTAAGTTTAAAAATGTTCTCTTAAAGTAAAAGGTTATTAGTTCAAGAATGTTAAATATTTCTAAACACAAAAGGGTTAAGCCAGCTTATAAGTCAGCTTCTATCAATATGGGTTTAGACTTAATTAATCCTTGTGTATGTACTACAGAACAAACAATTCAAAATACAGAAGTATGTTGTAGTATTAAACATACAAATGTCAACATACATAACATGCAGGCAATGTCTCAAGTTCACATTACTTCATCTAGTTTCTTATTTTCAGACTCGAGTACAATGTTTGCACTGAAGGGAGATAAAAATCAGAGTGTAGATTTTAATACAGTAAATTGCAATATAACTGAAGAACACACTTCAGTGTTAAGTAAAATAATGCATTCCATAGCTCTGTAAAGATCAGAGCATTAATCTGTCATTGTTTAAGTTTATTTTATTGTTTACAGACAAATCAATTTCAGTTACACACAGAAAAGACACAACTGCAGTTTTGTCAGGATTTAAAAGGTCAAAGATTACAGCAGCTAACAGTTCAAAGTGTAGCAGCTCTGTATATACTGTTTTAGATGTCAGTTAGATGTCAGTAAAGAGGTTTATGCAAATGTACAGATTTTAAAGAATTGGTTATGGCAGAAACATGCAGATTTATGTGTTAAAAATAAAATAAAGTTCAGCTGATGCAACTGAAGTGCTCAGAAGGACATATTGGGTGTGCCCAGTTAAGAAAAAAAGGGCAACCATATGCCTCTGTGTCTTGTAAAGTATATCAGAACTAACAGTCAAATTAATTAGCAGAATAAAGGGTTTGCGGTTACAGTTGGCAAGTTCATTTTTTGTATTATTGTTTTGTTTAGCAGTCAGTTAAGAGCTTAAAGTGTTGCAGTGCATAAACAATATTGTAATATAGACAGAGATAAAATGTTTACTAGTTTACAGAATGTAAAATTTAAAGTCAATGCTACATTGTAAAAGTGACAACACAGTTAAAAATTTAGATCCCATGTATAAAAGAGTACACTAAGTAATCAGTTTCAGACTGTATATGTTTCGTATGGAAATGGCAGATTGCCAAGCACATCAGCTGATATTACAGTCAGCCTAACAAACTGAATTAATGACAGTACTATATGGCAAAAATCCACTGCAGTTACAGTTTTACCATTTATCCAAGAAAATTGTAGACAGTAATAATAAATTCTTGCAACATTCAGTATTACTAAAAAGTTAAATGACGTCAGCTGAAGAAACGGTTATGGTAAAAAAGTGGATGGAGTTTCACTCATAGGACAGTATGCTAAAAATCTAAGGGTCACAAGACAAAATGTAAAAAGTTCAACAGTTAAAAAATGATTTTATATAGGTGCAGAAATGCAGTGTTACATTACTACTTTGAGTTTCATTTAAAATAAGTTCAGAAACTTGATACAACTATCAAGTTAAATGTAACTGCTACAGCCAAGACCTTAGAGAAAGCTGTCCATTTAGTGGTGAGACAGAAACAGATTTTGCAAGCATCAGCTGCCAGTAATAAGATTTTTCCTGTAAATACTGATACTGCAGCAGTAAATTGTTTTCTGAAGGGAGTGCACATAGTGCACAGGTAAAGACAGGAAATATTGTTAGCTTTTCAAATACAAGGCAGCCCTCTATGATTAATGACTGGGCAAATTATGTAAGTAATGTACAAAGTTTGAGCCTAACAGATAATCAAAAGTATGCTGTAGCTCAGGTTAATGTTGCCAGTGACATTTCAGATTTTCAGAATATATATAAATGATATAATAGTTCAGCACCAAATCAGTTGATGTATTTGACTTTATTCCAGCACAAAATCAGTTGGTGTATTTGACTTTATTCCATGCATTTCATTACTCATAAAAAAAAAAAAAATTTGTGGCACGTGTTACTTGATACATGGACTTCAGTTTCAGTTAAAAACAGACCTCTGCCAGGATTTCAGTAGAGTTTTCATGCTATCAGGGTTTAAAGGGTCAAAGGTAGTTGCAGTCAGCAGCAAGCCTTTGGAAATTAGATTTTTAAATAAAGCCAATCAGCCTAAAAAGAAATTGCAGCAAAATTCTTGTTACATCCCCAGTGGGACAGTACCATTTTGGAAATGGAAATTGTCAAAATTCAGTGTTATGTTAAATATTGTAAAAAATAAAAATGCTATGATATCAGTTTGCCTACAGGCTTGCAAGAGTTTATTAGCAGCAAATGTTTATTTCATGCAGAAAAATGTACATAAAGTCAACACAGTAAACAATGCTGCCAGTTTATAGTTAAAGCTGCATTTCATGCAGAAAAATGTAAATAAGGCCATGGCAATACGCAATGCTATCAGTTTATAATTGTTAAAAATGCAGATGTTATTTTAAGGACCTGATACTGAATACAATCAAAAACTTTAGCTACCCAGCCTTGCACGAGAAAAAAAGGACACTTGAACATTAAAGCAGGCCTTCATTTACCTCATCAGTGACTGGAACAAGGCAGAGCAAAATTTGGCAAGAGCTGTGAGGCAGAAATTGACTGTCTATGTGTTTCAGTTATTTCTTCAATGTTTGTTTAAAGTTAAAATGTATAAGTTAAAGCAAGTATGTATGTTTTCAGACAATTATATAACAATGGTATTAGGTTTCAGTTTATCTATGTTCAGACAATGTTCTCATGTTTTTAGGTTCATGGTAACAATTGTTCAGCAGTACTAGCTTTCAGTCTGTCTGTGTTCAGGTAACACTGTCAAAATGTTAGATTCCAGTGTATCTGTGTTCAGGTAACACTGTCAAAATGTTCTTATGTTTTCAAACAATTGTACAATGGTACTAGTTTCAATATATCTATGTTCAAACAATAATGGTTTGGTTCTCAGGATAAAACATGTACCAGTTTCAGTTATTCTTTTATCTGTGTTTAGTTAACACTGGCAAAAGATATTCCTTTAGTTTAGTTAGTTTCCAGAATATACACAGCTATTTTTAAATGTTCAGTATATGCTAATGTAAATTTCAGTCAAGTTTCAGAATGTGACATTCATATTCAGTTATGTGTTCAGTATAGCACATTTCAGTCAAATCTGAAAATACTTCACATTATTCATAGGTTCATAGGTTCATACTAGGCTATCTGCCCGAGGGCATTATAGTTACCCCTTTAGTATGGGGAACTATACCCATTATTTTGCTGTGCCTCTGTTGAGCAGTGACACTGAGGTAATCCCTGGGGTATATCTGCGATCTCCCATCCATTGGTCAAGATTTCTCTTGAACAAGGCCATGCTCTGCCTCACATATACCGGGATTTTATTCCACAGCATAGGGAGTCTTTGGGTGATGAATCTATCCCTCCAGCACGTCCTATTAATAGCCGTGTCGAGGTTTAAGTCTCCGCCCTTGTGGCTCTGACGGATCTAGATTTTTGAGGTGAAGCATATTCATCAAATCTGGGTTTGACATGGCCTTGTATGTTAGGCAAAGGTCACCTCTGAGCAAGCGATGGCGACTGAATAGAGCTGGAGTTCTTTCAGTCGGGCAGCATAGGACAGATGTTTGAGACCCTTTATCCTTTTGGTGAGGAACTTTTGTGGCCTCTCCAGCTGCTGCAAGTGTCGGGTCAGATACATTCCGAATGGGGCATTGTACTCAATCATTGGTCTGATGAGTGATGAGTATAGGGAGACTATGACCTCCCTTGATCTAGATGAGAATCCCTTCATGATAAGGTGGGCAATGTAGAAGGTCTTCCTAACTACTTTAGCTACATGGGTGTCGAATGACAGACTACTATCAACCTGGGTCCCCAGGTCCCTGATAACTTCTTCTGTACTCAGTGGATTGCCACCTATTTGGTAGCTAGGGGTAACCTTGTTTTTATGACTATGCATTTTTTGGCATTTAACTTTAGGCCATGGCTCTGGCACCAGTTATCCGTTTCTGTGAGACCCTTCTGAAGGATATCTGTGTCAGATGTGTTTTCTACTATGGAGTTTGCAGTCATCTGCAAACTTTGTCAGCCATAACCCTCCTGTGTTTGCTTGTACTTGGAAAAGTAGATGCCAAACAAGAGTGGGCCCAGGACTGAGCCCTGTGGTACACCACTTGTGACAGGCTTTGAGTCTGACATGGCGCCAGCAACTCTGACCCTGTGGGTTCTGTCACTCAGCCAGTTTGCAACCCATCTTGTGATGTATGGGTTAACATTTAAGCTGATGAGTTTTTCAATGATACCAGTGGGGTATTGTATCAAAGGCCTTCGCCAGATCGAGGTAGGCTGTATGGACTGCCTTTCCCTCATCAATGGCTTTGGTGACTGTTTGAAAAAGTCAACCAAGTTTAGAAGGCATGATCTGCCTTTGACAAAGCCAAACTGGGATGGATCCAAAGTCTGCAAATTCCTATGTCTTTATTTATGAGGTCCATTATGATCCTCTCCATGGCTTTGCAGATAAGGCTTGTCAAGCTAATGGGCGGTAATTTCCAGGGTCGGTGGAGGCACCGCCTTTGTGAAGTGGGACCACAGTTGCAGTTATCCAGAGGTAAGACTATGATTAAACAGCTGTCCTAGCTGTGGGTTTAATTCCTCGTTGAGTTCGTGGAGCACACAGCCGGGGACACCATCAGGTCCCATGGATGCTGTGTTTTTGCTGGAGAGAGCAGTTCTCACTTGGGCGTTGGAGATGTTTGGGGGCTGCAATCGCTGGTATAGATATCTCTCCTTTTGGGGGAGGGGAGATGTTTGCACTGAACCTGTCAGCCAGTATGTTGGCAATGTCTGTAGGATCAGTAATCTTCACATCATTTTGAACTAGTTCTGAGCATATCTGGGAGTTTCCTCCCAGGTTTCTAACATAGCTAAAGAAGGCCTTATGATTGTCTTTTGAGTCTTTAGCTATTTTTCTCAAAATTTGCTTTGGATGATTTTATGAGAGCTCTTAGTTTTTACTTATAGTGATCAAGGGTGTCTTACCTTTTAAGGATTTTGCTCTATCTTGTAGTAGCTTCCTCCTTTTGTTGTAGAGTTTGTTTATGGCTGGGGTCCACCAGAGTGGACGCTTGCCTTTGGTACAAAGAGTCTTTGTTTTGCTTGGGATTGCCTTATCCATGCAGTCCTGCAGGTGCTGGTAGAAGGCATTTGTAAGTGATTCAGCGGCTTGAGTACTGTTTTCCGGCCTTAAAGGAGACCACACTAGTCTTTAGAAGTGTGAAGTCGGCTGAGAAGTTCTTTACTGTGGTCTTTTTATTTCAGGTGGGGGTGGGATGAGGACCTCCAGCGAGATTAGTTGTGATCTGATCTCACCAGTGAGGGGTATACTTCGGTGTTGAACATTGTGCTCCCATGTTCGTGATGATGAGATCAAGTATGTTTTCTCCTCTTGTGGGGATGGTGACTAGTTGTTCCATGGCATTTGAGTTTATGAATTCCAGGAACTTTTGGGCTAGGGTGTTTGGGCTTGAGTAGTGTTCCCAGTCTATATTAGGGTAATTGAAGTCACCTAGTATGATGGTGTTTGGTGATACATTTATCCCCTCTAGTGTTTTCAGGAAGGCCATGTGAGGTTCCTGAGTTTGTGAGGGTGGCCTGTAACATGCTACAATTTGCAGAGCAGTCTTGCCTATGGTTAATTGCACCTGGATGGTCTCAGTCATTACTTAAGGGTAAAGTATCAGAATTACATTATTTAGTCAGTTAGTTAAGGGTAAAGTGACAGACTTATTTGTAACAGGCTTATTACATTATTAGTTGAGGGTAAAGTGACAGAATTGTTTGTAACAGGCTTATTACATTATTCAGTCATTAATTAAGGGAAAATAACAGAATTATTTTACAGGCTTATTAAAATAAATTATCTAAATAATAGGTAGCAACAGTTACTCAGTATACTCAAGGTATAACATGGCAGGCGTAATTCGTTATAAATTACAGTACACTTTATGTAATTATTGTGCATTACATAAAATGTAAAGGTATAGACCTGAAATACAGAAAGAATAAGTTTAGTAAACTATTAAGATAAGTTATCTAAAGATTATGTAGTAATAGTTATTCAGTGCACTCAAGGCATAACAGGGCAGGCTTCATTTGTTAATTAGTTTACAGATTACAGTGCACAGACTTAAAATACAGAAAGTATAGGTTTTAGTAAACTATTATAGCTCATAAATATTAATAAAAGTTAAAAAAGGTAAGTTGCATTATAAAATAAATTTAAATAAAAATGTATAGACACAAGTTAACACAGAATATGGTAATTATGTTTCAGGACACTTATAAAGTTATCTTTTAGTGCAGATTTCAATTAGTCTTCAGAAAATAGCTATCATGCTTGATAGGCTATACAATATGTGGCAGAAAAAAAAGCTGCCAAGGAGGGGATTCCTCTATATCTAATGCAGTAAAAGAAAATTAAGGTAAAAGGTGTAACAGAGGTGAGCCAAGTGGGGTCAATGGTTGAGGCAAATCTGGCAAAGATCCAAGACATGCAGGGGGATGCTGATAAAAGGGCACAATGCAAAGTTGCCAGTCCAGTCTCAGGAGTAAGGCTGTAAGCAGACAAAGTACAACCATCAGCTACTAGGTTATATAGGTTTCCAGAAAATTTAGCCTATCATAAAGTATAAGTTCTGAAATCCTCAGCTAAATAAAACTATGTAAAGAAATTCAGGAGGAGTGTATAATATGTCTGCAGACTAACCCTACTTAAAAAAAACCTCAGGTGCAGAGTGCCAGTTTTAAAAAAGCATGGTACAGTACACAAATAAATTTTGCAAGACCTCTTCCTTCAGCAAAAGGGGGTTAAATAATGTACAAGTTTTAAATATATAAAAATCAAATCATCATAAAGTTAAGAGACTTCAATCCAAATAGGCCATAAATGCTCATATCATAAAGTTAAAACATTTCAGTTCAAATCATAAAGTTAAAAGACTTCAATCCAAGCAGGGCATAAATGCTCAAGTAGCACCTAGTGGTCAAAATTAAAATTGCAGGTTTACCAAATACATTTTTTTTTATTTTCAGATTATGAGTCAGGTAGCATAAAGCTGAATACAGTAGTTAGCAATATAAATGTAAGGTAACTACAAAAGTAGGTCCCATTAGACTTTTGTCAGGGACCTCAGGGGCAACTGTTAGATTAGGGACTTCCACTTTAAAGTAGTAGTTAGACAGGCTAAAGGGTAAAATAAATTGTGTTTCATTTATGCATAAGAGACAGTTTATTAGAAAGGAAAGATAAGCATAAAGTGCGCAGACAGAATGTTCTTTTCTCAAAGAAAAGGTACAACCTTGCTAGCTATAGAATGTTCCATAGCACATACGAGAGAAAGCCTGAGACCAAGGTTAGAAAAAGTAATTAAGGAAAATTACTGGACTAAAGCAATATAATATGTTCTGTTCAGGATAGCAGTTCAGTTAAGGTTTGTAAGTTCATTTGACCTGTTATCTCAGAGAAGATGACAGACACTTGAGCCAGAGTACAGAAAACAGGTCATATAAAGACTATGTTAGTTTACATTGTGCAGGACAATCAGAATATGACATGCAGTAACTTTGAACACTAATTGTTTATCAGTACTGTTAATGAAGACAGTATTCGAATGTTGTGAACATTTAATAAAGCCTTACTGAATAAACTACAGTGTTTGGAGAATTTATTCTGAAAAGTCCACAAGACTTGGCCATAAAGGAGAGACTTGCACCTGTTCAGCATGAGCTTGGGTATTTAACAGATGAAGACTTTCATTTCTAAGCCTCATTGCATACAGTGTTTCCATCTAATTATGGTACAGTATATTATTATCAATTCTTACAAAGCTAATCAAACTATAAGCCATGGTGGTACAGCGGTAGTGTTGTTGCCTCACAGCAAGAGGTTCTCCTGTTCGATTTATGGCTGGAGTGCCTTCTGTGTGGAGTCTGCATGTCCTGCCCGCGGTCGAGTGGCCTCCAAAAGACATGTGTGAATGGGTGTGCCTTCGCTGAAGGTTGGGCATTTGGCTGGCAACTCGGCACCATAAAAAAAAATCTACTGCCAATCATTAGCGGACCGGAGTTCCGCTGTGGAGACCCCTAACCGGGGAAAGCCGAAAAGAAAGACAAAGCTAATCAAACTAGCTAACTATATTATGTACTGTGCACCCAGTAGATGTCATTTAATTGTGTTTCTAACCAGCCAATAACACACAGGCTGAAAATAAGTCTGCATTCTGCTGGAATCCTTTAAATGCTATGAGTATTTAACAGGATGTCTCACTGCATACATAAATACACACACACATCAAAGGGTAAAAAGATAACGCAGACAAACCACAGTAACAACTTCAATTAAAACTCAGACAAGCTTGAGTTTTCACTGTGTGATACTTTAAACCTCCTGAAATGGAGGTACATAGGATGTATGCAAATGACCTCTTAACGACATCAAATGTTTCGGCTACATGGCTTCTGCTGTGCTTCTGAGGTCACTAAAAAGGCTGTGACAAATGATTGCACATGAGTGGTATAACAGATATATGTATAATTTCCTATTCACACATGTATTGGATTAAAAGTGTTAGTGTTCTTGTTGTCTTATTTGCCATTCGTACTTATTTGTAGAAGTTTTGGGGAATTTTATTAGTCTGCCCTTTGTGTGCTGTTCACATATGCAACATATTGCTAGTAACATGATAAGTTGTGGGCACCAGAGTATGTTTTAACAATAATATTTAGAACAGCTGTGTTAGCCTCATCTGCAAGGCTATGGAAAGGGTCATTATGGAACTGACAAATAAGGACATAGGCAGCATACAAACACAGCTGTTCTAAACAGTATTGTCAAAACATACTATGTACACTTGGCATATATAGACCTGCAAAGTCATTTGGCACCATCCCCCACTTAGGCTTAATTGATAAACTCATCCAGATAAATGTAAATCCTTATGTAACTTATTGGCTTGCAAGGAGGCTCACAAACAGAGCCCAGGAAGTTAGGGTGAGTGAATCTGCCCCCTATAAAAAGCTGTCACTCATGGTGCATCCCAGGATTTTCCCCTTGGGACTCTCCTCTTTAACATCTATTTCTCAGATGTCAACACTAATGTTAAGTGCCTATAGCTGATCAAGTTTGCGGATGACTGTAAACTCTCCAGAGGGTACCAAAATCCTTCAGTCAGTCCTTTCTCAAATAAACAGTTGGTATCAAAGCCACAGACTAAAACTAAAGGCCAAATAATTTAGTTTGCAGGTGGCTGTAAACTCTCCAGAGGGTGCCAAGATCCTCCAGGCCATCCTTTTACAAATAAACAGTTGGTATCAAAGCCACAGACTAAAACTAAATGCCAGACAATGTATTAATGTATCCTTTAGCAAGCATGACATCTGCTGTAACTATCACATTCAGAACACACCACTGAAAATTGGCCCAGTAGTAGTGAGGGGCCTGGGAACTCAGGTATATAATGAGCTGTCATTTGATCACCATGTATCCACTGTTGTAAGAAGTCCTTTTTTTACTATGCAGCTTATTAGTAATGGTATGGCATCCAGGTCCAGGTAAAGTGATCAGTCCACTGTATACTGCATTCACTAAGCCAATCATTGAGTATAATTCTCCCTTCAGTATGTATCTGTACAAACACCTGGCACAACTTGAGTGACCCCAACAGTTTCTCATTAAGAAAATGAAAGACTTAAAGAATAAACGCTACACTTATCATCTGAAAGCTCTGTCCCCTTTTTTGGTACCTTATAGGATACTCTGGGCAATCTTTGCCTCACTTCCATAGTGTCTACAAACCTCATACTTTCAGGTTTAACAGAACCACAAGTCCAATAGTGACAGAAGTACCGAGCCAAGAGATCTCTCTCTTCTGCAACATAAATCGTACATGCTGGAGGGATAACTGTGTCTCACAAAGAATACAACTTCCCTAGAATTATCTTCCCCTCCATATAAAGCAAAGCACATCCCTTACTCTCTTCAAGTGTAGTCATTCTGGATGAGAAGCAGCAAGTTCACCACTGGATTTCCACCTTTATCGCATCAGGGGTAACATGCAAATATCTACTTACCCCTGGGTTACTTGTACTAATATTATTTTAATAAAGTATTAGGGCTGAAAGTTATGTGGGCTGCCTGGCTATATTTCTGAAGATCCTCATGGATCACTAGCTAAGTCAGTAGCTATGAACCTATATTATATAAAGGCTGAAACTATGGTACAATGTATCTTTTTTGCTTCTTCATATGATTTATTTATCAGTCGTAATTAACATACATGTGCAGTCCTCATTGGTGCACCTTAGTTTCACCAGCAGTTAGTTGTTTTTCTGTTATCTCTCTAGTCCTTCCATTCCCCCTCCCTTATGTCCTCCTCCCCTAATGCACCCCTTTTTGTATATTATAGTACTCTAAGACCTCTTTCTGTTCTTTTGCTATTCTTTCCTTCTTTTTTCATTCTCAATGTTTTCAGCCCTATTCTTGTCTGATTAATGAACTTTTTGTGTAGGTCCTGTGCTGACACTCCCTGCCTTCTCCTCCAGTTTCTCACTGTTATTGTTTTAACTTCTGTGGCAAACAGCCTTTGTATTCCCAACTCTTTTTCTTCCCTTGTTTTTCAGTTTTGTGTCCTTCCCCACATAAATAAGGTCCATGTGTTTTCTCCTTCCTTTCTGTACATTTCCTGCTATATTCTTACTGCCTTTTTCCAGACGTCTTGCATGCAAAGACACCCCCAGAGCGTGTGAATCATTCCTGCCTCTGTTCCCCCTACACCTTCAACATACACTATTCTCCTTGCCATCTTTTCCAGTCTTCTTGGTGTGAGGTACCACCTTTGTGGAATTTGTAGTGGCTGACTCATACTGTCTACATTGCATCTGATTTCTTATTTGGAGTATCCATCCCCACTCATCATTGTTTGCATTCCAGCTCTTCCCCACCCCACTTTTTCCTTAGCTCTCTTATCTGTACCTTCTCTGCCTTTCTTCTTAGAGCCTCATTTTTGTTTGCACTTCTGTCTTTCCATGTCCTTCCATTTTTCCACAAACATTTCCTTTCTCTGCCTTTCTTCTTAGAGCCTCATTTTTGTTTGCACTTCTGAATTCTGTGTCCTTCCATTTTTCCACAAATATTTCCTTTTTATATTTTCCCCTCCTTCTCTTCTTTCCCCATGCCTTGCCACCTTCTCTTTTTCTTCAGTCCAGATGTGTCTCAGTACCATATACAACCACAGTTGTTCCTTTTGTAGTCCATACTCCTCTGCTAGCTCCTTTAAGGAATTAAATGTCATACTATCGTCTGTCTCTGACCTGATAAGACCATATAACTCAAAATGTGGTATCTTTTACATAGCTCTTCCTTATCCATGCCTGTCCTCTTCTTCCTTCAGTGCCTTGTTTCTCCCCTCCCCAGAAGCCTGTTTCCCAGTTCCTTCATCCCTTTCTCATTTTTGCTCCTATTCTTCTTCTTCCATCTTCCTCTTTTTCCCTTTTACTTTCTCAACTCTCTTCATCTGGTAAATGATGTTATTGTTAGGCCATATCTGGGTAGATGTAGAAGACTTTATCCTCCTTTTTTCTGCTCAGCCTGAACTTTCCTCCTTGGATTCTATTCTTCTTTTTATTTTACATGCTTTCCTCTATTTCTTTTTGCAAATCTTGCAGCCTTTTGTATTTCAGGTCAATAACCAAATTCCTTAATTTATAGAGTACCACACGTAACACATTCATTCTTATTCTGTTCACCATTCTCAGGATTGTGCATGCCCCCGTGATCCTTCTAACATCCTTTGTATCTTTCCTTTGATCATTTCCATGTTCTTAACCTGCATCTCTTAACTGTTGTAACCACAGGCATTATTAGGTTTTTAGGGAGTTTTGCCTCTGTTCTTCACCCTAATCCCCATCCCTACTATCACCATTTTAATTTACTTGTATTGCATTTAAGTCTTGATACATTTTCATATTCAGTGAATATTGGCAACTTGTCCCTAATGGCTGTGTCCAGATCCTGTGATATTAGTGTGTAGTTATCTGGATGTAATAGAAACTTGTTATTTTGTACCTTCTCTCATTTCTAGGTCTCAGCCTCCCTCTTACTTTCGTTGCTAGCTCCTGTATCACCAGTGTAAACAGCCCCGGCAACAGTAGGTACACCTGTCTTTTGCCTCTGCCTACTTACACTACCTCCAGCACCCCCTTGTTATGTATTATTCTCATCCACCTGCTAAATTTCTCATCTACCTTTCATTCTAGAGCTTTCTAAAGGAATTTTCACCTAATTGTTTCAAAGACCTTCTGCAAGTCAAATACCTTCTTTTACATACATGAATTTCATTAAGCTTCACCAGTTTGCTTGACAAATCCATTCTGTCCTCCTTGTACTATTTGTGTTGATATTCTATCTAACCTGCTGCCTGGCAGCACTTTTACCAGTATCTTGGTGTCTGCATTTATCAGTGAGATGAGTATATAACTTCCTACATCTGTTTTTTTCGCTTCCTTCTTTTGGAATGACTGTCATCCTTACCCTTCTCATAGAGATGGAGGTTTTCCCCATTCTTTGAATTCTATCACATTCCTTACTTAGCACCTTCCTTAGCTCTTCCTTACTTCATTTGTTAAACTACAGCAGGAATCCATGTGACCCCTCATTTTTGTCTATTTCATCTTGGAGGTGGTTTTCCTGATTTCTGCAATTATGTCAACATTCATAATATCTCTTTTGTCTGATTTAATTTGTTTCCCCTCTCCCTGTTCCCATTTTGCTATTGTTCTATCCCTTCCCCCTCCCTGTATATTTTTCTACAGTGTTCTTAAAAGCCCACCCTGATCTCCTGGACCTCCTTCATTCCTCTCCCTTCTCCTCATACCCCTGTTCACTTCATTCTCTCTCTGTCCATCTTTGCTGTCTTCCACCATTCAAATAACATTAATGTATGTCTGTGGCTGTTGTGATCCTTCCTTCTAGCTTTACTTTTACTGCTTCTTTTATTCTTTGTTTTTCCAGTCCTGTTCCCTGATTATATCTTTCTAAATCTCTGCTATTTTTTCCTCCAATTCTTCTTCCCACTTGCTTTCATTATTTTCCCCCCTAACTACTATTTTATGCCTTCCCCAGTACTCTTACAGCTGCTGTGTATCCCTCTTATTTTGCATGAGTGCTGTACTTAATAATTCTTATTTCTTTCTTTACCTCCTGTTTATTTTTCCTTTTTCCCCACTTATATCCTGACCTTGATTGCTACTACTGCATGGCCTGATATTTACTCTTCCTTATCTCTGTGCTGTCCACGTTCCCCATGACTGTCATCTTTCCTAATATCCTGTCTAGGCTGACAGCTTGTTCCAGACAAATTTCTGCATATGTTCACTCTCTTTCTTTCCTATTATACTATTAGGATTCTATTTCCATCACTTGACCTTCCATCCCCTCCATCATGACCCTGTCCAGATCCTTTTTTTGTCTTATCCGTGCACTCTTATTTACCAAACAATCTGTCTTTCTGCAGGTCTATAGTAACAGTGAAGTCCCCACCAACTAGTTCTGTTCCTTCCCTTTTTACCTGTACCCACTGTACAAAAAAGCCCCTAAAGAAATCCTCCTCATCTATGTTTGCTGAGTACATATTTCCTGTTATCCAAATGGCCCCTCTATATTCTTATTGCACTTTTCACCATCCCTTCTGTAACTGTCTGTAATCCTTTTGTAAATGTTACTGTTATTGCTTCCTTCACCCTCCTGGTTTGTTATCTAACTTCTCTTTTGGATAGTCTGTGATTTTACAAATTCTAAGTTTAGCTTTGCACCCAATCTCTTCAGTCTTGCGTGTGCCCTATTTTTTGGTAGATTTGAAGACTCCCCTCTATTCCATATTACTATCGTCAGCATCAATGATTTTCCTCCTCCCCTTTCATGTCCCCCATACACACAGACAGACATACACACAAACTCTCTTAGGGCAACCTTCCCTCCCACGATCTCCTCCCTGAGCTGAATTAGAAGTTCTGTAGATGTTGCCAGTGTTTTTCCCCCTCCCACTCTCTCTGTCCCCTTCAGTCTGCAGCCAAGCCCCTGTATGTCCCCAGACATATGCTTGTGTCATCCCATTTCTGGATCCAGTTTACTTATTCTTTAGTACTTCTGTTGACTGTTCTTATCTCTGCATCTCCTGTCTGTGGTGAGCTTTATTCCTGGTTGACTTATTGCATTTTAGTCTTTCTTATAATTTAACTCAAAACTGGTGATTACATTGTAATTTTCATTTCCATTATGTTCTACCCTTTTACCACCATTATTACTTCTGTACTATATCTGTGTACTGACTTCTTATGATCATTCTGTAGTTTATCCATGCTTCACTTTCATTCTCTCTTCTTTGCCCTTTCTCAGTGCAAATATTGTGGACAGTCCAATGTTTTTCATGTTGCACCATACTCTTAACATCTATTGTGCTTCTGGTGTTTACCATGCTTTTAGGTCACATTTACCCTTGTTTATATGCCTACATCTACTGTGTGACTTTACACTAACTACCTAGTAAAATTAACATATTTGTAGGTGCTAGATGCAAGGGGAAATATCACTTAACGTATGTCTTTTTTTCTTCTGTTTGTTGTTTACTGTGTGGGTTTCCCCTGTGTACTGCTTCACTTGCTCCGTCCTGAAGTGTTTTCTCTTTTCCTCACCCTTGCGCCATTCACTTCTCTTCAGTTGTCCTTTCACCTTTGCACTGCTGTCCTCCTTTTTTCTGTTTACTTTTTTTATCCTTTCCTCCTCCTTACCTTCTGCTGTAGCTTTCTTTTCTCTGCATCTGATCTATCTAGTTTTCTGAGCCCTACAGGAGGCCAGCAGTTGGCATCAATCCCTACAATCATCAGCAGACCACCTCCACATTTATGAGACATACCGTTCATTCTGCCTCTGATTCTTCTTCTCTCTATTCTGTCTCTTGGCAGGCTTCCTGTATTCCTAATATTCATTTTTGCCTCTGCATTCCTGTATAACCTTCCTGTTTTTCTCCCTTCTACTGGCAAACTCTTTTCTCCATGCCTTTGATACTTTTCTGGCTCTGCTGTGATTTCTTTTGCATCAATACATGTTTTTCCTCCTTTGGCCTTTTCGCTGCCAGTGTTTTGATGTCAAATGAACCTCATGTGTCTCCTGGGTCTAACTCCTCTCTCTCTGTCTCTGTAGATCTACTTGTTTCTCCATTTCTCATGAGGAATTTCAATTCTCCTTATTGCCTCATCTTTTGTTACTTCTGTTTTGGGCTACCCTTCCCTTGAACCTAATTATGTCCTCCTCAGTGTGTCAAATTCCTTGCCAACAGGTTGCCACGATAGTAGTTTATCTAATCCATATTAACATTCCCATAACTTTTATCTCCTGAACTTTATTTACTAGTACCTCCTTTACTTGTACAGTGTGTCAGAATAAGCTTTCATTTAACGTACATTCCATTATAACATATTACATTAATGAGTCTGGCTTGTCATAAAATTTCCACCTTTATTTTAAATGCATATAAACAAGCTAGCACCTGTATTGGTGGTCCTTCCCCCCTCCTAATAATTTTTCTGATTCTGTGGACCCACTCCTTTATCAGTTTAATGGCATTTGGTAACATAAAACATTCCTAAATAAAGTCCAGTACATATATTTCTAATCAGCCTAAAGTGGTGGTGCTGCAGTAGCATTGTCGCCTCACAGTAAGATGTTGTCCTGTTCGATTCTCAGCTAGAGCGTCTTCTGTGTGGAAACATGCGTGAATGGGCGTACCTTCGTTGAAGGTTGTGCGTCAGGGCCGGCAACTCGGTACATAAAAATCTGCTGCCAATCATTAGTGGACCGGAGTTCCACTGTGGCGACCCCTAACTGGCAAAAGCCGAAAGACACAACAACATATATTTCTAATCAATTTCCAGTATTCATATTTATATGCCTATCATTCTATTATATCTCCTTGCTATGTTCTCTGGATCATCCATTTTTTTACATTTTGTTTACTAATTAATCTGATAATCCTTTTGTTCTGGTCCAGTATTTTTGATCCCACTGCTGCTTTATCATACTCCAAATCCTGGCTCTTGTTTCCTGTAGTTCATTTTTCTGTCCTCCTGTTGTGTTTTTCATTCCTCCTATGTCCTCTGCCAGTGTCACTAGCCTGCTGAACAGAAACTAGAACTGTTTCTCTTTAGTTACTGCTTTAAATATAGCCATCTGATATTCCCATTTTTCTTATTTGCTCATTTTCTTGATTTTCATTGATTTTCTCCCTGGGAATCTTATTTTTTCCAATTTTTTTGTCTACCTTTGATTGGATCAAGGAGCCATACTTGTCTGTGCTTGCTGGCATCCTTCCCCATGGTACTGTGTATCAAAACCTACTATTGCCATTAGAGCAGTTCAGTAATTTCTCCTGGGAAAGCCAAATTCTTGATTTGCCACTTTGAGATGTATCACAGCAGAGAATACTGCTTCATGTGACAGAGGCTGAAGTTTCCCTTCTGACATCTTTTAAAGCATTTATTTCTGAATTAATTTCTCACTGGAGTTTTGTCTCAGAGATATGAAAATGTCTCAATCATTTGGGGCAAGATTATTATAATATGACTGGGAGCAGCTTACCCAGCATCACCTAGGAGCTCTACTAATTACTGTATGGGAATTATTTGAGCAACAACCCATAACAGCCCTTATAAGGAAGGCAATAAAACACAATTTGAAGACTGTGAGGTCAAAGGTGACTCGGTCATCTTCTGTTATGTAACATAAAACTGCTCCCAGGAACCAGATGGCAAGCAAAAACTTTTCTTCAAATCAGTTCTATTCCAAAAAATAACGATGCACTTGTACTTGTAAAAGGCACTAAATTTATTACAAAAACAGTAAGCGCTTTCGCCCGTAGGCTTCTTCAGACTTTTAACACTAAACCATCTAAAATTCAAGTTTAAATATACAAGCTCATAATCCTATTGGTCAGCCTCAATTCCATGACCTCGCTGTATTAAGTAGGAACATCTTGCAAAAATGCTCCAATCTTATAGTATAATCCATTAAAAGACATTAAAAAACATACTTTGCATATACAGAAATTCATATTAAAAACCAACGGTTCATGTTAAAGAATGACATTATAGAATAAAATATGTACTAGCATATTCTAATAAGCAAGTTTTAGAAACATTAAATGTTAGCAGAAATAAAATCGACAACTTGTAAGCCCCTATTGCACATACCTATACATCTCAGGTGTCTCAAAATAACGAAACCTCATGATGAATGCATCAAGGGATTTATGTTGAAACATTGAGAAATACTATTACTGGATGATAAAATAGGTAAAATAGCAGGTTTAACACCGAAAGTTGTGTTCAAAAATAAACCAAACCTTAAAAGAATACTATGCAAACCTAATAAGATACATCCCTTGGAGAGAGCTATGCCTGAGAACCATAATACGATACCATGTGGTGACTGTAACCAATGTAGGTTTATTGATACAAGATTGAGTTTCGTACACCCAGTAACTAAACATGAATTTATTCTATCAACAGGGACATGCTGTTCTAGTTCCAATGTGGTATATTTAGCTAGGTCTACGGCATGTGAATCATTCTACATTGGCAAGACTAATAGAACTTTAAAAGAACGTATTAGGGAACACACATATCACATGAGGATAGGGTCACTAAATAATGCTCTATCTAAACATTGCCAAGCAGCAGGTTCGACACATACTTTTACATTCTGTGTGCTTCAAAAGGTTTTTTCTAGCAGGAGGGGTGGTGACATCATAAATTACACTTTGGAGACTGAACTTAAATGGATCATTAGATGTAGGGCTGACGTACTCCCAGGTCTAAATGACAAAATACAGGTAAAGCCGATTCTGAGAAAGAAGAGGCTCCATAGACCTAAGAGCTAAGTGATGTCCCCTGTGTTTATAGTTAGCGTTAGTAATTTGGTGTAATGTAGATATGCCCTTCGGGCATATTTAGAATTAATATGGACGCATCTTGTACCGAGTATGTTTTAGTTAAGTGACATTCATAGATTATATCATATTCAATGCAGGGCTTGTTGGGTTTACATTATAGATTATATATAATTGACTTTTACCTCCTTTTTACCTCCTAGTTTGTTTTGTTATATTAGTTGCCCAATGATAGTTAGAAGCTGGTAGATTTCTTTTAAGATACGATGCCTACTAGGTTAAATACTCTGTATGTATGCCTTGTTGTAATGAAACGCTCCAGTCCAATATATAGATTTAGATTTTATGACAACTCAGTGTTAATGTTTATTAGGTTCGTTGATCAACCTAGATGTAGAAGAGCTCATGTGCGCACCATGTGAGTTCTTATGCATGGTTTTTGCTGTGCGCATTTTATAAGAGACCTTCCTACTTTATTGAGAAGTTTTTTAAGTACTCTCTATAAACCATAATTTTAAATAATATGTTAGGTATGCTTACGTATTTCCATGGATGTTGTCAGAGCGAGCTCACTCACTACGCGTACAGTTGTGCACAGAGAATTATAAAGTATTAGTGCACATGTACTCAGAGATGCTCTGATTGCGTTTGTAAATAATTATTACTTAGTTTACGCTGTGCTGCTTACACTATTGACTATACGTACGCATTATTTTTTCTATAAGACCAGAGTAATTAAGTTTCCTTCGTTATTGAAGGTCCAAGTAACGATCTGTACACTTTAAATTTTATTGTTTACTATTTGAAGTACATCATGAGGTTTCGTTATTTTGAGACACCTGAGATGTATAGGTATGTGCAATAAGGGCTTACAAGTTGTCGATTTTATTTCTGCTAACATTTAATGTTTCTATCACTTGTTCATGCTTATTAGAATATGCTAGTACATATTTTATTCTATAATGTCATTCTTTAACATGAACCGTTGGTTTTTAATATGAATTTCTGTATATGCAAAGTATGTTTTTTAATGTCTTTTAATGGATTATACTATAAGATTGGAGCGTTTTTGCAAGATGTTCCTACTTAATACAGCGAGGTCATGGAATTGAGGCTGACCAATAGGATTATGAGCTTGTATATTTAAACTTGAATTTTAGATGGTTTAGTGTTAAAAGTCTGAAGAAGCCTACAGGCGAAAGCGCTTACTGTTTTTGTAATAAATTTAGTGCCTTTTACGAGTACAAGTGCATCGTTATTTTTTGGAATAGAACTGATTTGAAGAAAAGTTTTTGCTTGCCATCTGGTTCCTGGGAGCAGTTTTATGTTATGTATTTTTACTTTGACTTTTTCATTTTTGGGAACCAAGCTCTGTTGGCTCTGTGCTTTATATTTGATTGGGTACACATCTTCTGTTATGTGACAGTATTGTACATATCTATCTATCTATGCTTTTAAGACATCAAAGCATCTTGCCATATTAGTCTGCATATTACTTCTGGCTAGGTATAATTTTATAATCTGCATTCACTGATTTGTCCCTGTATAAAACTATAACATCTTGGCATTACAACTTCCTGTTTTGATTGATAATATATATGCATATAGGTTAATGTCAGATTACTGAGTTTTTGGAAACTCGAACTTCATATAGTCTAGACCATATGTTCATCTCAAACAAAACGAAACAAAAGAACCAAAGTCTATGTTTTTACAGGGGCAGGCACCCCTTATACAAGTTATATTGAACACAATCTTCCATATGTTGGAATTTATTAAAGACGAGCTGTGGTGCCTTCTGTGTGAAGTCTGCATGGGGTCTATATTTTGTCGAAATGGCATAACAGCGAATGTCATTTTGATGACAAATAAATAGCGAACTGCAAAAAACAGCAAAAGCCCTGGTCACTGATTTTTTCATAGGGAAAAAAATCGGTAGACCAACAAAACACAACACGCCAGTTAAAACATTTCAAAGTGGTGAGCTTCGCCCCCACAACTAAATATACCAACTCCGAGATCGCACTACAGTGGGGTAAAGGACAATGTCATGGCAACGGCCAAGTGATTTTTTCCTAGGAAAAAAATCGCTGACCAGAGCTTTCGCTGTATTTCCAGTTCACTGTTTGTCATCGAAATGGCATTCACTGTTATGCCGTTTTGGCAAGGTAATGTAAACCTGTCTGTATGTCCTTCCTGTGTTCATGTGGGTTTTCCCAGGGTGCTTCAGTTTCCTCTCACATCGTAAGGCATGCTTTCATGCTTTAGGTGTACTGGTGAATCTAAATTGTCCATAGGTGTGAGTCTATGCATAGGTGAAGAAAGACCTAGGAACCTAACTCCCCCCCCGACCCCTGACCTTGAAAACCCTGCAGACAGTAGTGGCCGTTCATGGAGTCACAATAGGAGTCAGCTCAGACTCATAAAAGAAGGAGTGACCAAGTATTGAATCTAGTCCTTTATACAAACAATAGCCCTTTTGCTGCATTAATCTAAGGTGAAAAACTTGCATGTTTAGTTATACATACTATTGTGTTTTATATGATTTCTGATGAACAAAAGGTAAATATACCAGAATTAATAGGTTTGTCTTAACTTATAACATCATACTGGTCTTACCATTACATTAATTTCTTTATTTGGTTCCTGCTTTCTGCTTCTAAGTGAGATTGTGCCCCAAATTACACAATACATATAATCAAACTCACATATTGCTGCTATAATTGTGGTCCGGTATTTCTAATCTCTGTGATGCACTGTCATACTCCAAATCCCTGTTCCTTTTTTCTGAGTTTTCTGTGGTTCATTTTTCTGTCCTCCTATTGTGTTTTTCATTCCTCCTATGTTTGCTGCCACTGTTGCTGGCTTGCTGAACAAAAAATACACTTTCTGCACTGGAGAATCAGAATAGCTTTCTTTTCCTTTATACAGTAAAGCAGCATTGACCAGAAAAGACAGTGATACAATAATCAGAAGCTTCTTTCTCCATGGGAGAAATAATGCACACCATGCCTTGGATTGCTAGAATAAACGCTGAGACCAAAGCTATTTGTCTTACAGTGTTGTTCAGCTTCATCTGTCCCATTGATCTATGAATAGAAATAAACACATTAAGATTTGTACGGTCACTGCAAAATATTACCAAGTCTATGGCAAACATGAGTCTACCAATTAATAGTCAATAGCCCTTTTCAGCTGTTACACTTTCTGTAAGCATTTGCATACAGCAGTGCTGTATTACTTGCTAATCAGTGCAGCTTAAGTGTTTATTCAGTGACCTGTCTGAACTACTTTATAGTGATAACCTCACTTGCTTCACTGGCACACAAGCTGCTCCACTCTAGCAAGCAATGAATCCACTGTGGAGGAACATAAAGAATTGCTTTGATGTGATGCGGACATTTGGTGAGAAGCAGGAAACAACCAAATAATTACTGTTATATCCTTTTCCCTGCTCTTGAGAACCCTGTTAAATTCAGTCTTTCTCTTTTGTTCTTCTCTCTGTTCAAAACTGTCATTTACACATTTATATCCACTGATTTCTGCCTGAGTTATAAACTTTTCAGAATTACTGCTTCAATGATGCATGTGTGTGTATTTAAGTACAGGATTCTTGGTTTCAACTTCAAGCTGTTAAGGTCCAAGTCTCTTATATAAGTGCCATGCAACAGTAATTCTGTATTGCTGCTATTCAGAACCTGAATGTACATTAGACTTTGTACTGCTTTTATGTTTGGGGTCACTAACATAAAAACCTAAACAAACTTCTGCCTGAGCTGAAAAGTCTTCAGAATTGTCACTTCACTTGTGTGTGCATTTCATAGATTCATAATTAGGTACTAGGCTATTGGCCCTATAAGCCTAGCCAAAAAGGTACCCTGGCTTTTGCCACCCAAGAAAATTATTTTCCTGTGCCCCTGTTGAGCAGAGCCACAGATATGATCCCCGGGGTGAATTTCCTATTTCCCATCCAATCATCAAGATTTTTCTTGAAGAGTGCTAATGAGGAGTTTTGTTTGATATAGATAGGTAGTTTGTTCCAGAGTAGAGTATGGGAAGTCTCTGGGACAGGAATCTATCCCTCCAGCATGTTCTGTTTTATTGTGGTGACAAGGTTTAGGTTCCTAGAGCGTGTAGCTTGGAGGGACTGGGATTTCTTTAAGTGGAGCATGTTCAACAGCTCTAGGTTTGACATAGCTTTGCGTGTTCGGCAGAGATCACCTCTGAGTAGGCGATATGCAACGGAGTAAAGCTGGAGTTTTTTGAGGCGGTCTGTGTAAGGCATCTGTTTGAGGCTGGTAATCTTCTTTGTGAGGTATTTCTGCGGCCTTTCCAGTTGTTGCAGATGTCTTGTGAGGTACATACCAAAAGGGGCAGTGTACTCTATAATGGGTCTAATGAGTGATGAGTAGAGGGGAACAATTACTTCTTTTTTCCTGAATGAGAAACCTTTTGTGATGCGGTGTGCCACATAGAAGAATTTCCTGACTACTGTGGTGATGTGATTATCAAAGGAGAGACTACTGTCCACCTGTGTCCCAAGGTCTCTTATCCCACTTTTGGTGTTAAGTAGACTACCGCCTATGTGGTAGTTCGTGGTACAGAGTTTTTACCAAAAGGGATGACAATGCACTTTTTGGCATTGAGCTTGAGGCCATGGCTTTGACACCAGGCATCTGTCTCAGTGAGGCCCTTTTGTAGGATGTCCACATTGTTAGGAGTTTTGATTATGACTCCTAGTTTGCAGTCATCTGTGAACTTCATCAGCCAAAGACCTTCTGTGTTATCCTGTACTTCAGAGAAGTAGATGATAAACAGGAGAGGACCCAGGACTGAACCCTGTGGTACTCCACTTGTCACTGGTCTAAAGTCGGATTTGGAGTATGCTACTTTCACAGTGTGGGTTCTGTCAGTGAGCCAGTTGGCAATCCATCTTGTGACATAGGGATTTATACCTAGTTTAGTGAGTTTATCTATAATTCCAGAGTGGGGGATGGTGTTGAAAGCCTTGGCGAGATCTAGATAGGCTGTGTGAACCACCTTACCCTCATCTATGGCTCTGGTGACTGCTTCAAAGAAGTCTATCAGCTTTAGGAGACATGATCTGCCTTTTACAAATGTGAAGTGAGTGGGGTCCAGAGTTTGGAGATTACCAATGTCTTTGTTTATAAGTTCCATGATGATATTTTCCATGGCCTTGCAGACCAGGCTCATCAGGCTAATGGGGCGGTAGTTCCCAGGGTCCGTGGTGGATCCCCCTTTGTGGAGTGGGATAACCATCACTGTGTGCCATTCAGTAGGCACAAAGCCTGAGGTGAGGCTGTGCTTGAACATGGTACTTAGGTGGGGTGCCAGTTCATTCTGTAATTCATGTAGAACGCAGCCTGGGATGTTATCAGGTCCTATGGATGCTGTGTTCTTGGCTTTGGAGAGTGTGGTTTTTACCTGTGCAGCCGTGATTACAGGAACTTTGCATTCTTCCGGTATAGAGATGGGCCTTTAGGGGGTGAGAGGGGGGTAAAGTTAGCACTGAACCTATCTGCCAGAATGTTGGCAATATCAGTTGGTTCTGTATATTTAGTGCCATTGTGCTGTAACTCAGAGCAAATATGAGTGTTGCCATTGAGATTATTGACATAGCTATAGAATGCTTTGTGGTTGTCTTTAGAAACAGTGGTGATTTTGTTTTCGTAATTAGCTTTGGAGGATTTTATGAGGGATCTCAGCTTCTTAATGAGGCTGGTCAGGAAGTTCCTCCAATCATGGGATTTTACTCTCTTTTGAAGCAGTTTTCTTTTTCTGTTGTAGAGTTTGTTTATGGCAGGGGAACACCAGATTGGCTTCCTTTTTTTGGAGGATGGCATCTTGGTTCTGTTGGGGATAGCATGATCCATGCACTCATGTAAGTGCTTATAAAGTGCATTTGTGTAGGATTCAGCAGTCGTACCTCTGTTGTCTGTCTGCATGGGTGTCATGAAGTTTCCCACTTCTGTCTTAAGAAGCGTGAAGTTGACTTTGGAGAATTTTTTATGGTGGTTTCCCTAATGGTAGGTGGGGGTGGGATGTGGATGTCTAGGGTGATTAGCTTGCGGTTGGATCTGAACAATGAGGAATTGACCTCTGGTGTGGAACATCGGTTGCCCATGTTGGTAATGACCAGGTCTAGGATATTGCTGCCCCTGGTGGGAGTGCGAATAAGTTGATCCAAGGCATTGAAATTTATGAATTCCAGAAAATGTTGAGGAAAAGAGTTGGTACATGAGTAGTTTTCCCAGTTAATGGTGGGGTAGTTGAAATCACCCATTATTAGGATGTTAGGTTGTACCTTAATATTTTCCAGTGTACCAAGAAATGAGGAGTGGGAATCCTGGGACATGGTGGGGGATCTGTAGCAAGCTACAATTTGGATTGCGGTCTTGCCCAGAGTTAGTTGCTCTTGGAAAATATTGGATTCATTATACTGAACAACTAGCCTGGAGGTGTGGATATCCTTAATGAATATGGACATGCCTCCACCTTTAGTGTTTCGGTCGAGGTTAGGTGGCCGAAAGGTGTGGTATGAATTATAGCCTGGTAATGCAGGGGTACCCTCTGGAGCCTTGAACCAGGTCTCTGTCATTGCACAGATGTTGATGTTCTCCAGTTTAAGGAGTGCCTTGAGTGAGTGCATTTTGAGGTTTAGACCTCTAACATTTAGTAGCATTACCCTCAGATTTTGCTTGCTTGTACCTGTTATGGTGGTGAATTCATCATTTGAACCTTGCCTAAAAAAGGCACTATAGGGATGACAAGATCCTTAGCCAGTATCTGGAATCCCAAGGGCGACAGGTGCAGGCCTTCTCTGGCAAAGCATCGTGGTCTGTCGATCATGTCATCCCTGGCAGACAGATACTGGTTCCCCTTAGAATGACACCAGAAGCTTAGCCAATTGTTAAAGTCAATCATTTTGTCCTTGTACTGTGGTGTCGTTCTGGGTGATGGCAGGATGCTACTCAGGGTCAGGGTCATACCTGCCTGGGCTACAAGATCAGAGAGCTCCTCCATGTCTCTTTTCATGTAGTCCAGGGAGGTACATCTCATGTCATTCACACCAACGTGGACAATGACAGAGTCATATTTGTACTTGTTGTGGCGTGACCTGAGTGCTTGCATTATGTGGTGGATCCTGACACCTGAGAGGCAGCTGACAGTAACTTTCTCCTTGTTTAGCCTGGTGAGTGGAACATCAATGTGCCTGACTATAGAGTCACCTATGACTAGAGTGTTCAGTACATTGTTATGCCTTATGGGCTGTGGTTGGATGTAACACTGAGTTTGTGGGCAATGTGTCATTTGGGTTGTGTTGGGGGGTGGAGGTTGCTTGCGTTTCTACTATGGAGGTCTCTGTTGCTTGGGCAAGTTTTTATTGAGAGCCTCCATGAATGTATGTGTGTGTTTTGTGTTTTTATGTGTGTGTTTTGGTGGTGTAGGTTTTGAGGGAGTATGTGATGAGTGTGGTGTGGTGCAAGTGTTTACCCTCTCCTCTTGACTGTCTAGTCCAGTCTTGGGTGAAGAGAGCTTTGCTTCCAGTTTGGCTATGTAAGTGCATCTCTCACAGGTTGTAGTGTTGGGTAGTAGGAGGAGACAGTTGTCTTTGTACTTGAGGCAATTGCTGCATTGCCCCAAGATGCCCAGATTCATCAGGTAGACAGGAGAAAACACCGGGAGCTGACCCACAGACGTGCCTGGATAGGTGCTTATTTATTAAGTACTAAAAGCTATTTTCCTCTAGACAAGTGAGGAAAGTTGAGTGCTGTAGTAATTTGTAGCTTATTTAGTGCTTACAATGAGTTCTGAACAAGTGATGAGCTCAAAGAAACAGATTTGAGTGCTAAAACTAAAAAACTGGCTAGTTCTAAGGGAAATTTTGAAGAACAGACTTTTGGCAATGCGAAAGTGCATTTCTTTTTTTTTTTTTTAATATAACAGTAGCAAATGAGCAAACTGATTTAAACAAATTAACCAATAAAAAGGTAAAAACTGAGCCCCGTTCCAGCAGTCTTCGATTAGACAACTTCTAATTGCACACTCCTGCCACTAGGGTGCAGGGGAACCTTCTTCAGAAAAAGATGGCCTGGATTAGTGCTCAATTTATACAAACAAAGCTAGATTCAGCAGGTCTGAATCTAGTCTTGTGCTACAGCAAACAATTTCAGAAAGAAAGAGTTCAAATAAGCTTTATTTATGTACAAAGTTCCTGGTTTCAACTTCAAGCTTCTAAGGTCCATTTGCTATATAAAGAAAATATGTTGCCTCATATAAAGGTTAGTTTCTGGAACATTTACATTTGTTCAGCTGAAATGGTGCTGTGCGACTAATTCTTTATTATTGCCAATCAGAGCTTGAATATATATTTTACTCTCTACTGCATTTTTGTCTGGAGTTACTAAAGCCAACACTTGGTTCACAAACATTTTCAGTTCTCCCTTGACAGAACTATCTGAAATTAACTTGTTTGTTAGTTTGCTTTACTGTCTACAGGAAAAGTGTTGTTTTCCTACTTTAATCTGCAAACACTTGGACTTTTCCCACTGGGTCTACAAGTAATAAAACATTTAGCTAGTTATTTCAAGGATGTATTAACTTTTATAACTGACAGGATTCATGTTTGTTTTATTTTGTTCATATAATGTACTGAATCAGACTGATTTAACATACTTTTAAACTGCATTTGCAATGTCATATGTTTAAGGCTATTAATCAACAGTACATAATGTTTAGCCTTATGATGGAAAAAGTAAATGTCTTTAAAATGTAGGCTGTATTCAGTGATTACTGAATCTGGTTATTCTAGGTTATGTATTAATGTGTTCTACTCCACTTTTTAGTGACCTGCAGGAAAAAGTATCTTTCTCTAATAAACGGTTTCTTCTTGACCTTTATGAACATAAACAGGGGTTACCCATGGATTTGAACTATCTTATGGTGACCATGGATGTTCAATCCTTGTTCACGGTTATCCCCAATGGAGAAGGTGTTCAAAGTGTGTATGAGTACCTTAGGGGTCATTCTGGATTGAATAGTAATGTTATAGATCTCATAGTTTTATTTTTGGAGGTAGTGTTGGAGAATAATATCTTCAGTTTTGATTCCCAGTATTATTTGCAGAGGGATGGCGTGGCTATGGGCACTTCTTGTGCTAATAGCTATGCCAACCTTTACATGGCCGCCTGGGAGGAGGATTGTTTGTTTGAATTTGTTGAGTTTCATGAGAGGGTTTCCTTCTATAGACGATTTGTGGATGACCTCTTTTTTATCTGGACAGGGACCATTGGTGAACTGGCTTTATTGTTTGATCAAGTGAATGGTTTATCCAGTGTTTTGAAGTTCACGTATGAGTTTTCAGATACTTGGATCTCTTACTTGGATGTGTATGTTGAGAGAATAGCGAATGGAATGCTAAATACTGGAGTGTATAGGAAATCATGCTATTGGAATGCTTTATTGCACAGATATAGCATGCACCTGGGATATGTGTTTAAAAATGTGATTAGAGGTCAAGCCATAAGGACTTCTCGTTATAACCCCTCACAGGAAGGCTTTGAAACAACTAGCGAAACTATGTGAGAGATTTAAGTCTAGAGCTTATAAGGATGAGGAGATTGAGATGGGAATAGCTGGGATCTCCACTTTAAGAAGGGATGTGGCTACCCCCTATTTCTCAGATCCTAAGGAAATAGCCTTTGATCAGGCAGAGCACCCTGTAGTTACAATGGAAAATGGTAATGTCAGGATCCCCCTTTTTTACACTAAGGACGTGGGCAGTGTTAAAGACATCATTAGATTGCACTGGGAGGTGCTGACTGTGGACCCGGTGGTTAGAGAGATGGTAGGGGATACACCAAGTTTTGTGTATAAGAACAGGTCCAACCTGAAGAAATTGTTGTTATCCTAAGAAAGGTAGGAAGAAGAATGTTTATAATACCTTTGGTACAGTTCCTTGCACTAGTAATTTTTGCAACTTTATAAATTCCAGTGGTAATTTTGTGCACCCCTCAAATGGCATGAGTTATGAGTTCCATGTCTCTGCAACTTGCCAGTCTCAGCATGTGGTTTACCTTGCTACTTGTGTAGCATGTGATGGATTCTATGTGGGCAAGACAGATAGAAAACTCAGAGACAGGATACATGAACACATTTATCAAATTAAAATTAAGTCCACAGTCAATGCACTATCTAAACATGTATTGGAGACAGGTGACACACATATGTTCACCTTCAGAATCATTGAGATGTTATTTACAGGTCCTAGAGGTGGTGACACTAGGAACCATACTGAAACACAGGAGGCTAAATGGATAATTCGGTTTAGGGCAGACTTTCATCCAGGTCTTAATGATAAGGTACCCCTGAAACCGTTATTGAAGTCTAGAAGGCTTAGATAGAACTAATTGTTCACCAGTTGGTGAAGACCATTATGTATTTGTATATTTTTTATATATTTTTAATATGTATTTTTTATATATTTTTAATATGTATTTTTTACACTTTTTATGTTTATTTTTTATATGATGAATAGGCACATGAAATTTGTGTCTTTATGAAATGAGAGTATTTATTAGTTTGAGCATATATTCTCATCAGTATTTATGTAATTGTTTTTAGAATAAGATGTTTGATAAGATTATGATCTTGTCACTTTAAGAAAATGTTTGAATTCATGTTTTTGGCGCCTTTTTTTTTTTTTTTGATATATAAGGAGTTATCAGTGATGCATTATGGTCTGATGAAGCCCTGTTGGGTAATACCAATTCAATTTAAACCTTAAATACAAACGATGGTACTTTTCCATTAATGAGGCAACAATCGTATTGTGTCAATGAGACTTGGATAGTCTGTCACTTTGTTCAGTGGAAAGTCAAGTGCTTACATTTCTGGATTATTTCTTTACAGTCCTTTACTACACCTCGAATACTAACATACATGTTGGGCTAATGAGGCATTCAATGGCATGAGTGTGTTACAAATATTATTGAGTGACGGCTTTTGCATGTGGCTTGTGTCACGCAGCTTAGAGGATCTGTAGTTAAACGGCCAAGAGCCAAAATGGGTTAAAGACATGAATCTGTACAAGTATAATTATGTTATATTCATGGAAATGTAGAGGAAATACCGGAATTTTAAATGAGTACCAACTAGACAATAAATCACTTTGTGAATAATACCGTAAATGTGAGTGCCAGGAATCAACAGTCACATTTTGAACGTTAAGTTGAAATCAAGTGTCTTATCATGTCTTTTAACCAGGTGTATGTAAAAATTAGAAATATCTCCTTTTTAAATTATTAAGCAGTAAAATAGCTTTACAAACATACAGTTATAATAAGACTAAAAAGACATGACAAGTGACTGGATTCTGACCTCAGCAACCACGTTTGAAGTGTTGCCTCGATAATGGAAAAGTACCCAAATGATGGATAATTAGATGACAAAAGCAAACGAATCAGAGTAACACATAAATAAGGAACTGTTTCACCACAGAATATGGAGGTGTCGAACTTTAAATATGTTAATGCTTAGTTTCAGGAAGTTATTGTTGCCTCATAGCAAGACGTTGTCCCGTTCGATTCTCAGCTAGAGCGTCTTCTGTGTGGAGGCATACATGAATGGGGCGTGCCTTCGTTGAAGGTTGTGCTTCGGGGCTGGTAACCCGGTACATAAAAATCCACTACCAATCATTAGTGGACCGGAGTTCCACTGTGGTGACCCCTAACCGGGAAAAGCCGAAAGACACAAACATATTGTGCAGTATACCTTATTGAAACAGCCTGATTAAACTCCTTGTGGAGGATGATAGGTCATCTGCATGTCTGTTTTGTTTATGGAGTATTTTGACAAACACATATACATTACATGGCATCGAGGTGAAGAAATATAGTTACAGAAGTGAAGAAATATATTTGTTTTCATGTGTTTACATGCCTGGAAGGATAGATATATGATTTGCAGTTAGGCAAATGCTCCAATGGCACCATCCTGAAATTATCTCACTATATTATGGCAATGTAACAGAAAATAAGAATCTTTGGCTACATAAATTTGAGTCATTCCTCTATGCCTCAGCTATTCAGTTGAGAAGCCAAAAAGAAACAGTGTGTCTAATTTCTGCATGTCACTAGGGAAGAAATATTGAAGATATTTAACACTTCCTTTTCTTGAAAAGGAAAACACAGCATAATAGCAATCAGAGGGAAGTATGGGAGTTATTTTGAGCTTAGGCAGAACTTGTCATTTATTCAACACATTCTTTTTTTTATTTTACAAGGGTCGAAGATTCTACAGAGTTTATAGATCCGTATACTGCCAAGCTAATAAATCAAGCCAAAGGCTATGAATTTGATGAGTTGCATGATTTGATAAAATGATGTAGAATAGTTTGTGGTATAAGAAATAATCGGACAAAGGGCAGGCTATTGAGACACAACTATGACCTTATCAAAATCAGTGGGCATATGTAAAGTGATTGAATTACAAGACTACATTTAAAAGAATTAGCTGAGGAATTGGATGTGTGCAAGCTAAACTGTGAGTCAAACAAAAAGGCAAAATAAAAAATAAAGTGGGAACATGTTGCAGCTCTAATGCAGTTGAGAGAGAGACAACAGGCAGCTATAAGGAGCATATGAAATATACTGCTAGAAATCAAACTAGGCACAGCTGCAGAGTGTAATATAACTGAATGTGCTTCTGAAACAATGGAGATAAAAAATTCTGTGTTAACATATTAAGAGGATCAATTAGAGTCAATGAGTCAACAGCTACTAAAATGTACTAACCCTAAAACAAAATGGTTGTAGGACATGTAAATCAAACTAAAACAAGTTTGTTTAGCTACTAAAATATGAAAATAAGGATAAAAAGTTTATAAATCTGTTTCAAATAATAGAAGCTAACTTTCCTATTATTATGGGTTATTGGCTTAATGAGAAAATACGAATGGAAAAACAAATTCACAGTAGGAACGCAAAGAGTTAATGTGTTTTGCAATAGTCACAAAGGCATTTTGAATAGTATATAGAGCCATAGCAATGACATTTTTCATGATTTTGACAATTTATTTACAAGCTTAGGCTGGCGGCCATGGTGGTGCAGCGGTTAGCATTGCCACCTCACAGCAAGAAGTTCAACGGTTCGATTCTCGGCTGGGGTGCCTTCTGTGTGGAGTCTGCATGTCCTCCCTGTGGACGCGTGGGTTTTCTCCGGGTACTCCGGTTTCCTCCCACATCCCAAAGACATGCTGTAGGTGGATTGGACACACTAAATTGGCCCTAGGTGTGAGTGTGTGCATGCATGAGCCTTCTGTGGAAGGTTGGGTGCCAGGCTGGCAACTTGACCCCATAAAACTCCACTGCCTATCATGAGCGGACAGGTGATCCGCTGTGGCGACCTCTAACCGGGAAAAGCTGAAAGAAGAAAAAGAAGAAGATTTACAAGCTTAGGCTGTTTGCAATGTGAACAGGCTTGAGAAATAAAGTTGGATACTATGTCAGTAAGACATTATCCAAGAAAAATACCTGTAGTCTTGGGAACAGAACCAAGCAATTATTGATGTGAATAGAAAGCTTAAGTGTCATTAAGAAGTAATAAGACCTACCAAAAAGGGTAAGTAATACAGCTGTTATTATCAAGCAAAACAAAGTTTACATTTGTATTAATGTGAAAGATTTAATGACTGTTGCATATACTTAAAAATGTTTTAACAATTCTAAATGCAACTTCTTTTAAGGCCTAATTGCAAACCAAGGGCTTCTGAATATAAAATGGGAAGAGGAAGGTTCTAAACTGTGTACATTTAAAAAAAATCCTTAAAAAGGTGCAGATTCACTAAAATTCGGTTTGATATTTAACCATCACCAGAGATGATTTAAATATCTGTAAAACAGGCAGTTGAAAGCTTGGAAGATGTTTTAGGCACAAATGATGATCCATTACCATGGTAACAGACACAAGAAGAGCATGACAAGAGTGATACAGCTATGAAATAGATTAAGACAGTATAATTTTGCCCAGTTATGTGGTATACAGAAACAAAGACCTGACTAGGACCCACATGGCTCAATTTCATTTCTAAAATAGCCAGGCAGGAGAGATTGGGAGCAAGTTGCTTCTGTCAGCATGCATATCTTAGCAGGACAGAGATAGTAATTCCACTCATCTAACTGTTTCTGTGCAAGTGGTGACTTGTATGATCCAAGTGGTAACAGGACTGGTGAGCATGGGCTCAGTGATCCCAACTTGTGTTACTAGCTTCCATGTGGTGTGTGTGATACACACACACATCATGGGGACATCAATGGAAAACCAAAGGGCAGGGTTAGGGCCATACTAGGAGACTCCCCTTATGTCCACCTATGTGACAATTTCACCATGAATTGCTCTCAGATGGTGACGGGAACAAATAGGTAATGTTAGAGACAATACAGAGACCAGGCATGGTGACCACAAAAAGGATATGATAATTTCAAGTTAAATAAGAACAAATGTAAAATAAGTGTGACAAGTCTGAAATATATGAGTCATATTCTAACATTAGAGTATATAAAGTCTGATACAGAACAGGTGAGAACAGTTGCGCAAATGGCAAATCCAGCAAACAAGAAAGCATTACAGAGGTTCTGAATGGTGCAGTTTCTTTCAGAGTCTGTACTAATATATCTGAGATAACTATGCCTTTAGGGACATTGTTAGACCAAACTGTAACCTGGGAACTGAGATGTGAACAAGAAAAGTGTTAGAATGTTCAAGAAACTAGTTACCGAAGAATTACCATAAAGATTCGATTATATGAATAAACCATTTGTACTTCAAGTTGGTAAAGAGCATTTACAGATGCACAAAGGAGATAAGCTCATATAGAAAATGAACTGTTAACAATAGAGTGGGGATATAAGAAACGCCATGAATATACCTATAGTATTGGCATTAAGGTGAAAACAGACCCCAAACCTTCACAAAATAAATTCAGAAACTCTTTGTACAAGGTACTTCTGACAATGCAGAAGATGTTATTTTATTTAGAGAAGTATAATCTAAACATGGAGTACAGGCCACAAAGAGAGCTAAACAAACCATTAAGATCCATAAAAAGAATTCTATTATCATAGTCAAGCAGCCAGACTTTCAAAATGATCTGTTATCTGTATAGTAGAAAACAAGCAAAAATATGTTCTGCATTTATTCCACTCAAAACAGTAGAAGAGTCAAAGAAAAATACCTAATGTACTCTTTGGAGTACTTTAAGGAGTACATCAAGTATTTATTCTTTGCTTCCTTTCCAAAACTGGATTTTCCATACCAGAACATAAACAAAACTGAAGTTGTTTGTGGTCACTGAAAAATAGGTTTGGACACAGGGTGTCATAATTAACGGGCAATGATTTGGACTCCCACCCTTACCCCACCACTGCACATCCAAACTAGTCTACACAAATTCCAGTAAAAGGCAGTCAAAATGAAGATGAACTTACAAATAAAACCACATAATTCCATCTGGCCTCCATGATTCCTGACTTCTGTCTTAGAAGAACTCCCACAGCTGATAAAGCTGTCAAAATGTTAAAAGTGACGAAAAAATTCAAAACCAAATCAATGAATAAATCCACAAAAATGAGTGTAGAGGAGGCAGACCACCAAGCACATTTTTTATTTAATAAACAATAAAATATATAAGCGCTTTTGTCTCAGTATTCCAAAATTACAGAGACACCATCAGATACAAATTGTAAAACAGCCCAGTTTGTTTTAAACCCTGTAAGGATGACATCATATCTTGAAACAGACTTAAAAAGTTTAAAGCAACAGTATGTCATAAAACAAAATCAGATAGCAGCAGTATTCAAGTTCAAAAGTATATTAAATATCATGAATATTTTAAAAAATATTAAACAATATAATAAAACCAATCCATTTAATATAATTAAATATAGCATTCTATTACCCCAGTAACTATGCTAATAAAAGATAAACAAATGAAGTTGTAAACAGTAAAAATAATGAAAAGTAAATGAACAGCTTCTACTAGGAATTGAACCAAGGACCTTCTACGTATGAAGCAGATGTAATAACCACTACACTATTACCTTCACATAACCTATTACTACAAGTTCAATGTCTTATAAGGTCTTTTAATTTTAAAAGGCTACTAATAGACAGGTTGTCATTCATTCCTGGCCAGTACATGGAATTCAGTCTCAGCTGCCATGCGAGTTTCAATTTTTCTAATAGGTAGGGCCATGCCCCCCCACGAATTCTAGGTACCACGCATTCCAATATAATGAACTTAAATTCATGTTGTGGAAACCCTGTAATATGTCTCGCTAAGGCATTCCCTTCCCAGCCATCTCGTATGTGTCTAAGATGTTCACTAATTCTGGTTTTAAATTTTCTTTCTGTCTTGCCACGTAGAAACATGGGCAGGAAACACAAATGGCACAATAAACGACCCTCTATGTAGAACATGTACATTTGCCTTTAACCCACTTAGCTGCTGTATTATGTTCAATAGAAGTACCAGATAAGGTGGGGGGGGGGTAGTAATTATGAACAAAGTGGATTATAATAATAAGCTGCAGGAGATCTTGAACACGGACACACACACTATGAGCTCCTTGAATGAAAAGAATGTAGCTTATAGGAGAATTAAAGGTTTCATCCAAGACATGTTTATTGTTTAATCACTATTAATGAGTTGCACTACCTCATGATAGATTTTCCCACTATCCCATGTGTTTATGGTATTCCAAAAATACATAAGGATATGTACCAACCACCTATGTGGCCTATTGTAGACACCAGAGGCTCTATTAGGTAATTTGGCAAAGTATTTGGACAAGGAATTAAGTAAACTTGTATGGGATGAGCCTAGTGTCTGTATAGATTCATGGGACTTTCTAAGGAAAATTAATGACATCAGTTATAGTAAAGAATACCTGTTGGTCACTACTGATGTGTTTAACCTGAACAGTGTGATACCACATGACATTGGTTCACAGTGGTTTTGTGAATATCTCCATTCTAAAAATCTAGCACAGGATAGGGTTAATCATTTTGAACAGATGCTGGATTTAATATTAAGGAACAACTTCATATTATTTGAAGGACAATATTTCCTTCAGAAAGAGGGAGTGGCAATGGGCTCCGCTTGTGGGGGCCTATATGCCAATACTGTCATGCTTGAATGGGAAAAACAATATTTAAAGACATCAGAATATTTTCAATTTTGTAAGACATACATGCGTTATTTGGATGATATGTTTTATATTGTGGAAAGGACCTAGAGATACATTGAATGCTTTCCTGGAATATATTAACACCACAACTAGTTTTCTAAAATTCACGTATTCAATAAATGATACGAGTATAGCATACTTGGACGTCCTTTTGGAAACAGGTTTCTAGCAAAGATTTTCTGTAAAAATACATACTCCAATAGTTTTTTTACATTTTAGCAGTCATCATCCATTCAAACAAAAACAGGCAGTTGTAAAGGGGCAGTTTGTCCGTGCTGCCCGTATGACAGCTGTATGGGAGACATATTGAGGAGTGTAATTTGCTGAAACAAATGTTTCTCAAGAGAGGTTATCCAAGTTCGTTAATAGACCAAATTGCTAATGAAGTGAACAGTAAGAGAAGGTCTCGGCATTTTGCCCCTATTTTAAACATGAAAACCACTAATGTAGTACAAACATTAGAAAATGTCTGTTTAACAACTACAGGATTCAGCACTATTAATAATAACAACAGTGAAACCACAATATATGTATCAGCTACACCGAAGTCCTACAAGAATAGTTTTTTAACAACATTTAATAGGGAAGCAAATTACATAAAGAATATTTTGACTAAAAACTGGGAGTTCATTAGGAATGACAAAGTTATGAGAGACATTTTAGGAGAGGCTCCCATTTGTGTATACAAGAAAGGACATTGCTTAAAAAATATATTCGAGACACAGAAAGGTGTATAAAGGGTTTATGCACAGATGTGGTAGGTGTAAATTTTTTAATAACATTATTGAAACAGATAAAGGTGTGGAGATTAATGGAAGAAATATCTGGGTTAAAGGCAAATTTACATGTTCTACAGAGGTAATAGAATGCTATATTTAATTATATTATGTTAAATGGATTGGTTTTATTATATTGTTTAAAATTTTTTTAAATATCCATGATATATAATATACTTTTGAACTCGAATACTGCTGCTATCTGATTTTGTTTTAGGACATACTGTTGCTTTAAATTTTTTAAGTCTGTTTCAGGATATGATGTCATCCTTACAGGGTTTAAAACAAACTGGGCTGTTTTAAAATTTGTATCTGATGAAGTCTCTGTAATTTTGGAATACTGAGACAAAAGCGCTTATATATTTTATAGTTTATTAAATAAAAAATGTGCTTGGTGGTTTTAAGAAGTGGTCTGCCTCCTCTACACTAATTTTTGTGGATTTAAAATGTTAAAAGCAGTGGTACCAATTGAACTGATGTAACAACACACCAGCGTCTTACCACAACAAACTGTGAAAGCAAGAAGATCAGTTTTACAAAATAAATCAAGTGCTATTACAGTCAGAAAAGGCAAAAGACAGAAAAAAACATGAACATTAATAAAATGATACCGAATACATAAATATACAATAGGAATATGACAGCAATTTCTAAAATTGGAATGTACACCAGTCTTATTTATTGAGCCAACAAATTATTTATGTCTTTTAGTACATTTCTCAGTCGCAGGAAAATACAGTTGTGTTAGTATATTTACCATAATAATAGATGTTCAAATAGATCACTGCTGCAGCAGCCTATGCTATATGGGATGTCCTGCGAGGGGAAAGGACTAGCTCTCCAGCTTCTAGAGTTTAGGGACCTTCTACACTCCCTAGCCACTGCATTTATACTACTTGCCTTGCAAATGGCAGTGGCTAGGGTGCAGAAAACCTCACAGATAAATGACCAACCCAAGAATCTAGTGGCATCTTAAATATATTCACAGAGATGGAATTACGTATATGAACTAGAAATGTATTCCATAAATGAGCAATGCTATAAGAAATGAATTTGAAACTTCTTACAGTTCTGCAAAAGCCAAAATCGTAATGAAGATTACTTTTTCATAATGATCTTTCTGAATAAGTTAACTCCAAATCCAGCAAGATTCTCAACTCCTCATTGGGTAAAGCTTTGAACTCTAAGCATAGTCTGCATCTTATAGGATAGTAATGAATGGAAAATAAGCCTATGAGTTGAAGTGTGTCAGAATATTTAAGAACTTGAACATCATGTAGGCATCTGGTAAACTTTCTTTGAAGTCCCTCAGGGAGACTTAAACCGCATTTAGAATAGGAGTAAAACATAAAATTGGAGACAATAAATGGTTTAATATAAGTTATAGAGAATTTTGTAAGTAAAACAGAAAATCTAAATTGAAAACATCTTTAAACCCTTTCCTATTCAGCCATTTTACTACACTAGAAAGATAGTTAATGAATATACTAGAATCAGAGCCATTAGTAATAACTAATCTTAACTTGCTATCATTTGTATATTGGCAATTCAAATGCTCTTATTTGTAGTCAGAAAGGATAATATCACATTGAAAAGTGTTGGATGAAAAACAAACCCATAACAGACTCCTGAAAGAACATCAACACAATGAGAAAATGGCTGTCAGTGTTTATATTACATTGCCTGCATGCTTTCTATAATAACGGAAAGTGGCACACCATCAAATGCATTGGAGACATCTAAATATTCCATAACAACATCCAGTCCATTATCTACAGCCTTACTAACATGATCATAAAACCTGATTAGTGAATGTATAGCATTTTTTTCATAAAGCTATAATAACAGATATCCAACACAGCACCACGTCTGGGATTACCCTCAAAGAAGTTCAAAAGACTTCTTAAAAACAAATCATACTGATTGTGTGGTAATTATCCACAATACAACTCCCATGTTTTTTTTAATAAAGAAATAAATTGGAATGATGTTAGCCCCTTTTTCCAGGAAGGTGGAAAATGCAGTTTTGCAAAAGTGTGCAAAAAATGATAATGGGATAACCATATGTGAGCATTGATGATTAAATAATTTACAAGGTATGCTATCTGGCCCACTGCCATTGTTACATTTTATCTTCCTTAAGGAAGCCTCAGCCATGTTTTCAGCAATATGAGGACAAAATAATCAATCTGAACAATGATGTGTGTTATCTTGAGAAGTCAATGAGTGCAAGATATCCAGACTAACAGAACAGGTAGGGGTCAGAAACATACCTATCAACCTCTTAGAGCAAGAAATCTGGACAAAGCCACAAATAACGGGGAGACAAAGGCCCAAAATAAGGACACGTTTTAAATATTGCTCTTACAAACTTAGGAGGTTGATAGAATAATAGGTTTTGCATTAGCATGAATTTTCTGAAGGATGTGAAGTCTGAAAATCAAATGTCTGCCATTATTTTCTGACTTTAGACCTGAATGATTTGCAGTGATTTATCAGAAAACTACAATTTTATGAGAAACAGACCAAAAATATGTGTAAAAAATCAGGACATTCTGCAAAAAATCTGGACAGGTGAGAGGTATGGTAAGAAGGCATGTATTAGTAACCAGGTTAACAATGTGCTTGGGGGGGGGCAGTCATTTCAACAGGGTTACTATTTAAAGTGTCAGTGTTAGAAAGGGGACAGGAGTAACAACTTCAAAGAGAGTTTATGTAACTGTAGAACATTTTAGGATTCTTGTTGTGAGAAACAAGTTCTTCTTCATAAGTTGACTTACATTCATGAATGACTGATTTCTATTTTGTTCAGGCTACTTAAAAGCTAGCCCTTGTTTGATATATTTTATATGAGATGTACTTAATTAGTTTCTTCTTTAGCGAGGTGCTGATATGCTTATTCAACAGCAATGAACACTTGAGGACTGAAGCTTCTAATTATTTTACAGCTATTCGACAAGGAGGTACTCAGACAGATTCAAAATGGTCCTGAGGACCAAAGGATCAGAATTAAATATTTCTAATCAAGAATCAGGATTAAGTTCAGAATTTAAATGGTTTGTATCCAAGGATGAGAAGTTAAAATGAACAATGAGTGATTTTTCTGGCCATATATGAAAATGAGATGGAAAAAATGAAAACAAATATGGCTAGAATTGTCTACTGGACATACAGGAGTGATCTTGGATACACAATTGACAGAATTAGTAATCAACTAATCCAAAATGTTATCGTGTGTAAACAAATCAATTAGTTGAGACAAATTATGCAAGGAAACATATCCAAAAACTCCCCTCAATGAATAAATATTCAGCACCAACCTCCAGTCAATGTGTGGGTAATTAAAATCACATAATGAAATGTTGCTGCTTATTATTTTCTAAAATATTACCCAGATTGTGAAAGAATATTTGCTGCTTCAGATTAAGTATGGGACTCCGACAGCAAGCAAATTGTTTTACAAATTGACTAGTCTTCTGAGGGGCCAATGTAACCATGATGATCTCACTGTTTGTGATGCAAATGTCTAATGTGACCGAAACTGAATAATGTACATAATAATAATGCCACCCCTGAGGTGCTAGTTCTTAGACCCACATATTTTTGAAATCCGAGATATTAATACTGTCACAAAGCCAAACTTCAGTAAAAGGCAAAACTTCAGAGTTATACAAATGAATAAGAAATTGAAGTTCAACTGGTTTCTTATTTAGACTTCTGCCATTTGCATAAGAAGCCTCTAAAATGTTTTATCTCCCTTGAGTTTTTTACTGATATCAGATGACAGTTGCCATTATTTATTATACCCCATTCTTTTCATTTTTAAGTCTTACAGAAGATGGAGAAGCACGACGATGCTTTTATTGCCATGACACTATATTGGAAGCTAGTACGTTGTCCGTGTTTGCTGTCTTGAGAACTCCCTAGTTCAAAATGATGATGAATGGTTTGACCTCCACAAAATCTGGATAAGAAAATTGTGATGGTTTCCTTACTAGAAGAAAACATGAGTTTCATGAACTCCTACTATAGAACCTATTAGGGCTGCTGTATTTTTTGGCTACCTCTTACTGTATGACAATAAAGATAATTTAGAAAGACTATTCAGTAATTTTGTTGGAAATATTTTTCTGACTTTTACTTTTAGGGTGAAGCTGATAGTCATCCCTCAGATTAAAGGCAGATGCCACATTTTTGGTTGAGGATCTACTCTGGCAGATGGAATATAATTACAGTCATAGAGGAAATTTAATCTGATGTTGTCAAACTTCACATAATCTTTGACTGTGGGCTCAGTTCCAAGACTTGGAACCGACTCGGCCATTATTCCAATTATGCCTTCCAAACACTCTCGAGCTAAACTCTACCCACAATGGTCCTCACCAAATTACCTCAGATCTCGTTTGCCGATTCATAGTGCCAGACACGTTCTACCCAATCTCTCGAGCATTAGTGTTTCTTTAAACTGTAAGTTAGTTTTTTCCACATCATATCTTCAATATCTATCCTTAATTTGTATCTATTCTATCCACTCCTCTTCTAGGTAGTCTTTCATGTGTGTGTGCTAGTGTGTTTTCACTCCCCTTTTCTACCGTTAGGTACACTCCAGTACCACTGTTGGTACTTTATTCCCTTTTTACTTTCGGGTAACTCTTAATGCCATAGTTGGTAGTTTCCTCTTTTCCTATCTCTGATATGCAAAAAAAAAAAAAACAAAAAAAAAAAAAATGGTACTTACGTACTATCACAACTAGGTTCCAAACAACTCAGTCTCCAAGTATTCACATGCCCTTCATGTTTCATTGTGTTTATTATTACAAATAAGTCACAAAATTTATTAGTGTAAAACAGCTTGGTAAAGACAACATATTATTGCAACCCTGTTGCAAACAATTCACACTTGTACATACAGTTTTGACAAACTGTAATAAAGAGGTGCCAGAAAATGTATGTACACAAATTTGTAGTACCGATAATATGTAAGTACCTGTAGTTTATATACATATTCTTGAAAAATGTTATCTTCATCCTGTGATTTCTCAAACCATAAAGCACAGTATATCTCCACCCTTATCCTTTCTAACAAGTGCATAATTTCTGCATCAGGCACAGCAATTATTACAGAACATTGCCCATACTGTACAACATTTGTATTTATGCCACACAATCCCAGAATAATATGATGATAAAACAACTTAACTCACAAGTGTTTAATCTACATACAACAGAAAAGGAAAGGCTGGCAAGTTTATTCAATATCAAAATGCTTCAAACTGACAAAAATCTTTCCTTCTTCAGTTACTTTCCCATAAGCCTTCATAGGAAAACTGTCAGGAAACAGACACCAAATAATTGCAGATTTTGAATGTGCATCCTAAACCTGTTTTTTATACATGCAAATTAACATGTAATGCAACCAGTCTATCATTTAAGCAATTAATAAAAAAAAAACAACGTTAATAAATTTGTCGGCACATGAAGGGCATGTGAATATATGAAGACTGAGTTGTTTGGAACTTGGTTGCGATAATACGTAAGTACCAAAAAAACTTTCTTAAGCAGTGTGTGTGTGTGTGTGTGTGTATATATATATATATATATATATATATATATATATATATATATATATATATATATATATATATATATAGCTGACAAACCTTCTAAAGGTACCTCCGGCTTTAAGAGGTCCCAAAAATGTGAAAGAAAGATGCCTAATTCAGATGGACACACTCATTGCATTTATTGTCTCAGAGTGGAACATTTACTGGAAGATTGCACGATCTGTCATGGGTTTAGTTCTAGAACTCTGATAGATTGCAAAAACAAGCTGATCTTAAAAGGCCTGCTTAAATCTAATTTTGAGGAGGCCCTATCTGGTCCGCAGAGCAAAGCCAGCTCCTCTTCTTCTTCATCCTCTTCAAAACCAAAAAAACAGAGTGACTCGGTTCCAACACATTCCTCAGAACCTCCTACTAAAATGGCTAAATCTCCCCTGGTGCCAGCAGCCTCCTTGACACTGGTGGGCCAAGATACTCAGTCCTCAGTGCCGTCAGCACTGACTACTTCAACACCGTTATCCTCAGTACCTGTACCAGTGCTGACAACGCTCCCTTCTGTACCATACGACCACTTGGAACCGAAGATTTCTTGAACTGAAATTTTACCATGCACACCTTATTCTCCATCAGTGGATCCCTTTGCAGACTGTGCCCCCAGTCCTTTTTTGGAGGCACAGCCACAAAGGTCTACATCTGCTTCTTCTGTTTGGTCCACTAAGAGCTTATCTGAGTCTGATATTATGAGACTGGTGGACCAGCTCCTAGTGGTGAGGGGATTACCTCCTTCCACAGTTCCTAGCCTTGTTAACTCAGGAACCTTCTTCCACACCCTTCCTAGTCCTCCTTCAACTCCAGCTGAGATTTCGGAGCCACTGGTGCTGACCTTCCCAGCTTTGAGTGTTTCGGTGCCTGTCAGAGCTCCTTGTCGGAACCAGAGACCTCCTGGGGTCGGGGCTTCATTGTCAGTTCTGAGGGGCAGGGTTCAACTTCAATACTTTCAGAACCTTCCATGCACCTTGCGCCTCGGCATATGTAACCTCATCCCTGGCTTCTATGTTGGAGGCGGCCTCCTCGGTGTGGGATGGGACCTCGGTTCCAAAAGAGTCTATTTCAATTTCTTGCTCCTGTTCCTCTACGAGGGGGCCTGCCTTTCAGGCTATGAAGATGGCCTTGTCCATTGCAGTCAAACACTCTTTGCCTTCCCTGTTGGAGACCAAACATTGCATCCATCCCCTCAACTGGAACTTTCCCCAATCTCTACCCATGACAGAGGGCACAAAAGCCTCAGGACCAAACCACTCTGGTTATGTCATCTTTGGATACCTCTCCGAAGCAGCCAACCAAAGAGGTACCTTAGAAGGAAAAGTGCAAAAAGAAGCACATGGACTCCCCTGAACTGTCCTTCACTGAAGATACTGATTTCAATGAAGGGGAAGTTTCCCCAAAATCACCCCAGAAGATGTTTCCTTCGGGGACATCCTAGAATTCCTTAAACAGAGAGGTGGCTGGACTACCCTCCAGCCTTCCTCAGAGGAATCAGTATACCTAGAGGCTTTACATGCCTTGGATCTCTCTGCTTGCTGACAATCTTATTAAACTGATTGCTCAGTGGGCTTGGAAGACACCTGACTCTATAGAGCCGATCCCTAAAAGATCTGTCCATATTCTCTCTGTCTCAAAATATGAAGAACACTGATCCAAAAGTATTCCTGTAGAAGCCATGGTGTTAGTAGCAGTCACCAAGAAGTAACTTGCTGACTAAAGTCCTACTATCCATCCTCCTAACAATGAGTCTTGGGCAATGAATATATTTGGGAAGTGCATATATGCTTCATCAACCTTTGCTCTCATGTCCTTGAACTATATGGCACATTTTATCAAACTTCAGAGAGATCTGATTAAAGAGCTTTTAGATACTCTCTCAGGAGAAGTAGCTGAAGGGGTTTGAGAGTTCTAAAGTTGCTTCTCACCTCACCACCCTATAACCAATTTCCAATTCATCCATGAGGCTAATTGCTCATGCTGCTGAAGGGATGATTAGAGCAGCAGGTTCAGGCATAGCCATCAGGAGACATGCCTGGATGCAGTTATACGATTTTGCAGAGCAGTTTAAGTCTTTTTTGTCAATGCTCTATTTGATGGATCATCCCTATTTGGGCCCAAAGTTAAAGAGAATCTAGCCAGATGTGAGAAAGATGTGAAGACCCTGTCTGCCATGGGTGTATGCTTTTCCACTCCTCAATGGCCCTATTCTAGGAACCAGAGAAGTGGTAGGCTATGGTTCAAAAAGACCCAAGGGCCTTTCCAGGACTCATGTGACAATGACTTCCCCTGGGGCAGAGGGGGAAGCAGTAATGGAAGACACTGTCCAAGAGGCAGAAATGGCCCACAGAATCAGGGTTTCAGGGACTCTTTTCCTGGTAACTCCTATTGGCACTCCTGAAAGGAGGCCCGATTGCCTTCCTCTGGAGGCAGTTGTAGGAAGATTAACCCCTACCAATGTGCCTGGCTAGAAATAATAATGGACAAATGGGTGCAGAGGATTATTACCAGAGGTTACAACATTCCCCTGCAGATGAACCAAAAAGACCAAGAAGAATCCCAGACGTTCCACCCAGTCACAGGAAAGCAGCAGTCTTATTAATTCAAAAACTTCTCGACAAAAAAGTCATCCAGGAAATCCCACCAGACCAGAGAGGATCCGGAGTTTACTCAGGATTCTTTTTAGTGCCAAAGAAAACAGGGGATGGGAGACCAATTTTGGACTTCAGTCAGTTGAACAAGTCAGTTCAACAAACCAAATTCTGGACAGTCTTGGTTCAATCTATACTTCCTTTCTTGGGAAAAGATGACTGGATGTGTTGAATAGATCTTCAGGATGTGTATTACCATATAAAAATGGACAAGTGGTCCAGAAGATTCTTGCACTTCTGGCTTGAGCCAGTCACTATCAGTTCAGAGCACTGCCCTTTGAACTCACCACAGCCCCCAAAGTGTTCACCAAATGCATGGCAGTAGTAGCCGCTCATCTCAGACTGATAGGATTCTGAGTGTTTCCATATCTAGATGACTGGCTTTTTAATGCTCCCACCAGGCATCAATTCATAAAGGCATGGTATCACACTATTCTCCTTTTTTCCAGCTTAGGCATCACTATAAACTATGAAAAATCCCATCTAGAATCATCTCAACAGCTGGAGTTCATTGGAGCAATACTCGACACAGTCACAGGCATTGCGTCACTTTCCCTAGAAAGATTCCAGATTATCAGATCACAAGTGAGTTGGATCATTTGCAGCAAGAAAGTAACAGCAAGACTCATTCTACAGGCCCTAGGATCAATGGCAGCCTCTATCATTCTAGTTTCCCTGGCCAGATATTACATGTGGATTCTTCAATGGCTTCCGGCTTCCCAGTAGTCCTTATTGAATCAGCCAGTGTCCCATTTCATTATGATTGTGATGTCTGTGTACTGGCCCAGCAATCAAGGACCCTCAATCCTCACCACTAACACCAGTGAGGGGCATCCATATAGGCAAAGGATAATAAATACACACACAGTAAAGTACAACTTCCATTAAGAGCTCACAGAGATCACAGTCAGTCTGGGGCTGGTTTCTCTCCATGTCCCCAATAAGACTCCCCACTGGCAAAGCTATAGGGTCCAGATCTTAGCCTAGTGGGCAAGTAAAAACCTTCAGCACCCTCTCTGTCCAACCAGTGCTTCGTGTCCCTGCCCAAGTAGCTGACACACACACACACACACACACTTTGAGATAAGAGTTTATACAACCACACAGACACTCCCGGGGAAGGCTGGCACAGGTTCTCCAGCTGTGCACCTTTTACCCAGACTATACAGTAGAAATCACTGCCACCACCCAGCTAACATTTATCAGCTTCTCAAAGGCCCTTATGAAGGGTGTCCAATTATTACTATGCAATATTATTATCCAACTGGTAAGTGCAACCAGTCAAGACTTATTTGGAGTGACTTGGTAGAGTATCACTATATACATGCAATGTACTCTTAGAACTTAAATTATCTCTACACAAAACAGCCACAGTTGAAAGGTTTAAAAATGTTTAGTAATAAATAATAAAAACACAAGACAATACTTTTTACTACACAGTGCTAGTCAAGAGTTCAGAGATCGCAGAGAAATGTTTAAAATAAAACAGTAGAAAAGTTCTGACATCACAGAAAAACAAACTAGTCTAATCTTCCTATTTCCTAGCTATATCTAAGAGGAAACACAGTTCTCAAATAAACTTACATACAGAGCAAGACAGTGCTGGTGATGTTGGATGTTCTCAAGATGAATGCTTTAATGCTCTCATTCTTTCTCTCCTTAAATTAATAACATAGTACCACTGATTCATTTCAGATTACATCATTTCTTTCTGGTTCCCAGGCTAACAGACTCTCAGAAGTCAATGGCCCCTTTGATCTTGCAGCTGGTCAGGAACCAGAGCAATAAATGAAATTATACATGCAAATTCTAGCCATTAACTCTGGCCTCAAAACAATAGGCAGAATTCCTTCATCCAGACATATTGGTTCTGAATTTTTACATCAAAGACAGTCATAAAATGCTTTAGCTTTCTTACAGCCGAGTGCACTGTTGTTACATTTTTGCAGTTCAATATCCATTGCAGTCTTTTCACATTTAAGAGAACAAGCCTGTGGCTTACATTAATATTTACAAATGACAGAATTATCTACAAAATTCTATCTGGTTAGGCTGGCAGTCTTTACCTATCTTCACAATGATCAGCAATCAATGCAAGGAAGATCTGAGTTGGTGGCTTTACTCCAAGAAAGTCTTGTCGGGCCATCCCTTTGTCCTTCTTCAACCCCAAGCCATAGTGACCACGGACGCATCCCAGATAGGGTGGGGAGGCATTGTCTTGGAAAGACAGTCCAAGGCACTTGGTCCCAGTTGGAGGTCAATTTGCATATCAACATTCTAGAGATGAGGGCAGTGCTTCCAGCACTGTAGGCATTTCAAGAAATCCTCCCCTTGGGAATGATTGCTATTCAAACAGACAATATGTCAGTAGTTTGGTATATCAACATGCAAGGGGGGCCAGATCCTACCCGCTTTGGCGAGAAGTGCTCAGAGTATGGCAATGGGCAATATCTTCTGACTGCCTTCTTGTACCAATGCACATTCCAGAGAGCTCCAACATGATTGCGGACAAATTGAGCAGAACCATCCTCATGCCTCACAAGTGGTATGTTAATCCAGCTGTAGCGGAAAAGATATTCCATCACTGGGGCTCACCTTGCTGTGTCCTATTCACATCCCCTCGGAACAACAAGTGCAGCAGTTACTTTACCCTAAACCCTCTCCGGGGGAGTCACCTAGAGATGGTCTCCTTCACGACTGGCCCCCGGTCTATTGTATGCCTTTCCTCTGATTCCACTAATATGTCATTTTCTACAGAAGGCCAACAGGTCAAAAAACAGAATAATCCTCATTGCCCCATTCTAGCTTCGACAAGTCTGATTTCCATTCCTATGGGCTCATCTACTTTGGAAACTCTGGATATTGGACGCAGCTCCAGATCTACTGTCCCAGCTGGAGGGACTGGTTCATCTGAATCTACAACATCTCTAGCTCACTGCGTGGGTCTCCAGTTCCCATGATTGCCAGGCATCCTTCCCTCTCTTCCCTAGTCCAATGTATCATTCTGGCCCACCACAAACCTTCAACTAAAAAATTGTATCATAACAAGTGGCAAAAGTTTACTAAATGGTCACTAAACTGTAATCTTGACCCATATTCAACACCCGTACACAAAGTTTTAGATTTCTTAGCCTTACTCTTTCAGACAGGCTCATCAGCCTCTCCTGTTTGGGTGCATCTTGCTGTGATATCTAATTTCCATATTGGTTTCAATGGTTCATCACTTATGTCATATAAACTTTGTAAAGCCTTTTTGAAAGGAAACTTAATGCTTAGACCTCCATATAAAGAACTCTCTGCACATTGGGATTTGAGTCTGGTACTTCAGTCTCTGTTTTCTCCCCTTTTTGAACCTTCATCAAGTTGTGAATTAAAGTTCTTGTCCTGGAAAATCTTATTTTTAATAGCTATCACTTCTGCCTGAAGAATATCAGAAATACAAGCCTTGTCCTGCAAACCCCCTACTTGATTTTTCATAAGGACAGGGTCTCCCTCTGAACAAATCCATCTTTCCTACTAAAGGTTGTTTCCAAGTCAAATAGCAATCAGACTTTACACCTTCCAGTCTTTTCCCAATTTTTCCAATAAAGAGGAGTACTGCTTACATTTACAAGACATTCACAGGCAACTATATTCCTACCTTCACAGAATGAAGGATATCAGAAAATCAGATCAGCTCTTGATTACCTTTTCTTCACTTTCATTGGGGAGTCCAGTTTCTAAAGCTACTCTAAAGAAATGGCTAAGGACTGTATCACCTTTGTTTACAATAAAAAGGATCTCCACCTACCACGACCTATAAAAGCACATTCAATGAGAGCTATAGCAACATCTGCAGTTTTTCATGCCAGAGCCTCTTTAGATGATATTTATGTAACAACAACATGCGCATCTCCTCATACATTTATTGCTCATTACAAACTGGACCAGGTCTCCAGGGGATGCATACCATTTGGCTCGATGGTGTTCAGGAATATTCTTCTATGAGACCTCCCAAGATTCAGGTAGCTAGGGATTCTGTCCCACAGTCAAGGATTATGTGAAGATTGGCAACATCAGATAAAGAAGTTATGTCGTACCATAACATTCCATCTGTGTTGTTGATGTTCACTAATCCTTGAAATTCCATCCCTTCTTCCCCCTGCCTTTAGAGCTCTTGGTGGATCGAATATACCTAAAGACTGGCTTCATAATAGGGACACAGATATGGTCTCATCTATTTTTTCTTGTCTGTCACTATAGTTTGCAAACTCAGTCTGAGGTAACTTGGTGAGGAGCATTGTGGGTAGAGCTTAGCTCAAGAGTTTTTGGAAGGCGCAAACTGGAATAATGGCCAAGTCAGTTCCAAGGCTCGGAACTGAGCCCACAGTCAAGTATTAGTGAAGATCGACAACACAGATGGAACTTTATGGTAAGACATAACTTCTTTTTTGTGCAATAGTTTATAACTAAAGTGATTGAGAATATAGGCAAAAATGCTGATCTGTACTTCCTGACTCACCAGCTATGCCATATAATCTTCTTTATCATTACCTTGTACATTGCATGCCATACAATGTGTGTGTGTGTGTGTGTGTGTGTGTATATATATATATATATATATATATATATATATATATATATATAATCTCACACCATTGTTATACCTCAAATAGATAGTGTGTATATATCATACTGTTGTTAATCCTCATATAGATATTGTGCATATAGCATACCATTGTTAAACATCGCATAGATAGTGTGTATATATCATACTATTGTTAAATCTTGTATAGATAGTGTGTATATATCATACCACTGTCTTGTATAGGTTATTGTTCTTCTTCTTCTTTCGGCTTTTCCCGGTTATGGGTCGCCACAGTGGAACTCCGGTCTGCTAATGATTGGCAGTTGAATTTTACAGTGCCGAGGTGCCAGCCCAACCTTCAACGAAGGCACGCCCATTCACGCATGTCTTTCGAATGCCACTCGACCGCAGTGAGGACATGCAGACTCCACACAGAAGGCGCTCCAGCTGAGAATCGAACGGGAGAACACTGTCTTGTATAGGTAATGGGTATATAACATATTGTTGTTAAACCTTGTATAGTGTGTATAAAAATAACATTATTATTAAACCTAGTATAGATAGTGCTTATATATCATACTATTGTTAAATCTAGTATATATGGTGTGTATATATCGTACTGCTGTTAAAGGAGCACTCCATCCTCTCCTACATTTTAACTCAATCTTTGTACTTTTTAAAACTTTCATTTCCTTGCTTTGGAATCAAAGGATGGGAAAGCCCACCTACATTTTTTTAAGCTTAACGTCTCACATATTTTGCAGAGGAATTCATCTCCACCTGCATGATATACCATAGACACATAAATCTGTAGTTTACCCTGTCAGGTACTGCTTTCAATCTTAGAAGGGCAATTGTGTTTGATATTTTGGAATTTTGAATATATGATATAAACCCATATATATAGTGCATATATATATATATATATATATATATATCATACCATCGTTAAACCTCATACAGATAGTGTATATATCTTACTGTTGTTAAAACTTGTATAGATAGTGTGTATATATCATAATGTTGTTAAAACTTGTATAGATAGTGTGTATATATCATACTGTTGTTAAATGTCATATAGATAGTGTGTATATATCATATCATTGTTAAACCTTGTACAGATAGTGTATATATATCATACCATTGTTAAACTCTTATAGATAGCGTGTATTTATCGTACTATTGTTAGACCTCATATAGATATATCATACTGATGTTATACTTCATTTTGATAGTGTGTATATATCTTTCTGTTGTTAAACCTCCTATAGATAGTGTGCATATGTCATACCATTGTTAAACCTTGTATAGATAGTGTGTATATATCATAACATTATTAAACATCGTATAGATAGTGCGTATATATCATACTGTTGTTAAACTTCATATAGATAGTGTGTATATATCATACTATTGTTAAACCTTGTATATATAGTGTATATATCATAATGTTGTTAAACCTGCTATAGATAGCGCGTATATATCATACTGTTAAACCTTGTATAGATAGCGTGTATATATCATACTGTTGTTAAACTTCGTATACATAGTGTGTAGATATCATACTATTGTTAAACCTTGTATATATAGTGTGTATATATCATAATGTTGTTAAACCTGTTATAGATGGTGCGTATATATCATACTGTTGTTAAACCTTGTATAGATAGTGTGTATATATCATACTGTTGTTAAATCTCATATCGATAGTAGGTACATGTCATACCCTTTCTTACACCTTTGTGTCACCCTGGCATGTCAATATTTTTGGAACTATCTTTTCCACACTTCCAAGTTTAACTACAGAGAAGCCCTATGCTACACAGCAAAGGTTGAAAAAGAAAATAGACATGACCAGGTGATGAGAGTCATTATTTCCTAGAATAAAAAAATGACCAGGTGATGCCAATCATTATTCCCTGGAATAGGACCTAAAGCATGGCCATTGCTTCTAATGTATTCTGGTAGGCAGGGCACCCCAGTGGTGTTGTAAGTACTGTAGCTCAAAATCTTTTTTTATTTACTGCATAGGGATCCCATCTGCTTGAGGGCATCTATGACATCTGTATGGAACTGTCTTTCCAAGGCTTTCACTGGTGCCATGGCATACCTTGCTTTGGTGAGCAGTGCCACCACCACTACAGTGACCTAATGAGGCATGATCCTGACCTTCTGAACAGATAGGAAAAAGAGGTCAGAGTAAGGGTACCTGAGATGTACTGGAAGTATCTCCATCCAGTTTGTATAGTTATTTAAGATTCCCTTATTTATTAGCTCAGTAGACTATCAAGGAAAATAGTGTCCTATACTGAAGGGAGATGGTAAGGTTTCCAGCCACAGGATTCATATATCTTTACTTTCTTTAATTGCTCTTTCTTTAGAAACTGTTTTATAACTGCATTAGTTCTGTGGCAGCTGCATGCATATTAGTCATCTTTACAGTGGGAAGTGGAATTATGTATAGAAGTATGGCTACTGGTAGTAATGTTTACATGCATTTGTGAGCATGACCAAACAGTTAGCCAGGTACTGTGTGTGACTATCACATAGACACACTAGTATAACAGTAAGTGATAACTACAGAAAGGCAATTGGTCATAGTGATTCAGACTGATGTTCAGTATATGAATGTTGTAAGTCTAGGAGGTAATACTGAATAATAATGAACGTTTCCATGTCACCACTTTGTTAGAACAGCGCACCATAGTATAGAACTCTTGATGTCAGACAGGTGAGCTGCCCATCAGTTTATTAGTATTTTTGCCATTGTACTTGTACTTTGCATCATGTACTTTCTGACATTTCACACACTGATGTTATAACAATTTCCCCTCTTACCCTCCTTTGTCACTAGCCCTTCTTTTAACATATTTTGTTCTGTCCTCTCCCTTAATTTTGCAGTTATGTCATCACCTACCAGGGCAGCACCAGTGGCTAGGCCTAGTTTCACTGTTCCCCAGCAAGCTCAGCCAGACCCCTACATCTCCCTGGGAAACATCCAAGGCTGCATCTGTGGTGGCTACACTGGGAAGAGTGAAGTTTCTGCCTTTCTTGCCCCAGGTGGTATTTCACTGGCTGAGAATACCATAATTCCCGCAGGATACATTCATTTGACTGAAAACACAAAACATTGAATCACAAAATATTGAAAATGTAATTTTCCAGTGCCATGCATTCCCAGAGTTGTTAAAAATATTTAGTAGGGTGTGTGTGTGTGTGTGGGGGGGGGGGGGGAGGTAGCTCAGGGGCTTGCACCGTGCATTAAGTAGGTTTTCAATATTTTGAGTTTTTAATATTTTGTGATTCAGTACTTTGTATTTTTGTTCTAATGAATGTATTCCTATTCCTGATGGTGGTTCTGCTAGGGGTGGTGAATATATCACCCATTGGGAGATGGTGGAGGTGGTGTTGGGAGTGCTGATAGATCAGTTGATGGCTGACTGCATTGGCCACCTGGAAAGATTCCTCTTGCAACTAGAAACAATGGATCCCTGCCCAGCACTGCCAACAATATCAGCAATACCTTAGGCAAAACACCGTAGTGATGACAGACAGGGAACTATCTGACATCCCCTGGGATCACATGGGCAGAGTGGAAAGAGGAACCATATCTATCCTATCCCCCATTCAAATGTAACCCTCCACTTTCTGCCCTTACCCTCACCTATTTCTTGTACAATCCTTCCCATCACCAGTATCACATCCTTACATTCACTGCTGCAGTATTCTTAATAGATAGGATTATCTGCCATAGAAGCCCAAACATTTGGCCAGTCTACAAAAGACTACTTGTTGCTTTTACAAGCTACAACGGATGCCACCCAAATGCTCCTTGCATAGTGTAGGACATAAACGTGACGTTCAGGCCTAACATAATCTGAATTTCTTTGCCACCAGTCTGAACGTATCTTTTTACCATTGGTCTGTTTACCTGTGTCTGTTTTCTGCCAGTTGAATGCATTTTCATTCTCCATTGACTACCTACACCTGGTTGTTGACTTCTATTGGAGTTTCAGATAAGTAGGGATTTTGTTTTTTCTTACTTTTTGTGTGCTCTTTGGGGTTAATGTCATCCAGGAAGGGTAAATGCCAGTGTGGGAGACAGATTCCCCATAAAGCCTGCCACAATAAGTGTCTTGTTGTCAAGGACTTTCTCATGACCATACATGTTGTTCTATTTGTTAGACATTCATTCCCAAAACCCTTTGCAGTAGACTTTGTTCCTTTTCCTTGTATCTTGAGAATCAGCATCTTAAGCTTCTCTCTAAAAATACATTGAAAGGAAAATCCCTCCCCGAGGGCCAGCCATTAGGGAAGAAAAGGGTACAACTGGAATCTTCCACTGTCCATTACTGTTTCTCCCAAGGTCCTTATAAACCTGGAGGCTCACCTGGCTGCGTTGGCAGATTTCTCTGCTGTGACCATGTTGGAGGTTGGTTAGGGTCCAGCTGGCAGCACATCTAAAGAGGCTTTCAGGTGTCCATCTCAGACATTCGGGGGAACCACAGCTAATTTTTCTGAGGGGCCTAGGGGAGTTCCTCAGTTTATGGTTGGGAAGAAGTGCCTACTATGGTTCTTGACTGCTGTCCTGGGTCTGTTCCTTCACACCTTTTTGGAGGGGATGCTCCCTTAAAAATAAACAAAAAAATTAAACACATTTCTTCTGCTCCTAGGGATCCATAAAATGAGTAGCAGGCCATCACTCAAGGGCTATTTACTGTTTTAATGTCCTTAAAGCCTCCTCAAGGGGATTTGGTTCCTGCTCCTCCTTGGTCCTCTACTCCCCTTAAAAGACCTAGAGAATGGGATTCTGATAATGAATCCTTGACTTATTCTACTCAAATTCCTTCCTTTATACCATGGGTCACAGGAGAAGGAATCTATTAGTCCAGATGTTATTTTTGATGAAATTTCCTTTGGGGACACAGTCTCTAGGATGATGATTTTTTTAAGTGGGATTGTACTCAGGTCTCTGATATCCATAAGAGGTACTATGAGTTGCTGCATTTGGAATCCCTAAACCTGCTGCTATTCCTTCTGTTTTGGCTGCTTTGCTGAATGCTTTTTCCAATGCATCTCATGTGCCTGAGTCTCTGCCCCCTGCTCCCAAGAAGCTTGACAGGTTTTATAGGGTGCCTGAGAATTGTTCTTTCCTATGTAACTGTCCTGCTGCTGACCCCTCTGTTGTGTCTGTAGCCTCTGATAAGCCATCTCAATTGCTTCCTTTGCTCAAATTATTGCTTTCTGCAGAATTATGGAAAGGTTGGGTAAGAAGATTTACACTTCTGCTACCCTAGCTTTTAAGGCTATTAATTATCAGACCCATATGTCTAAGTATGTGGTGACTCTTCTTTCTTACGCTTGTCAACTTATTTCTGATTTTTCAGACTCCAAGGATAAAACTTCTGTTCTTTCTTTGCTAGGGACTACCTCTCAATTCATTCATCATTCTATTAAATGTAGTTATGATGCAACAAATGCCTCTTCTAGGGCTGCTGCTTTTGGTTCAGTGAAAAGGAGGTATTCTTGGCTTAGGCATCAACCTCTACCTGATGATATTAAAGCTAAGTTGATGGCTGCTCCTCTGGATTCTAAATTTTTGTTTGGGGAAGCTGCTGCTGGTTTGTTTAAGTCCTTCAGGATAAGGATAAGACCTTACAAGAGCTGAAGCGTGTTTGTTTCTCCTGTGCCTAAATTTCATAGAAACTACCCTGCTAAGTCTGCTTTTGTTTGTAGGCAATCCTGCCCTTCTACTAGAGGTAGGAAGGCTGGCAAACAAGCTCCTCCTGCTAAGGCTACTCAGTTTTCAGGGACTCCGAAGCTTTTCTTTCCAGACAAACCAGGTGCTGTATGACTCTCCATGTCTTCCCAGCCATATTCTGACTTCTCTTTGCTTTTCACTTTCTCTTCCGGTTTGGATTCAGATCACTCAGGATTCTTGGGTTCTGTCAATTATTCATCAGGGGTACTTCATGGTGTGGAAATCCCATCCTCCTTTTATGGGCATTCCTCAGCTTCATCAGGAACAACTTCCCTTTTTCCCAAAGTTTCTTCAAAATATTTTGACTCAGGGTACTATTCAAGAGGTGCCTTTATCCCAAAGGGAAAAAGGGTTCCACTCCATACTGTTTTCTAGTGCTCAGAAAAGAGGGCACTTGGAGACCTATTCTAGACCACTCTCATCTAAACACTTTTCTAAAAGTGCCTTCCTTTCAGATGTTGTCCCTTCAAATTCTGCTTCCTCTCTTACTCCATCAGGCTTATGTGGTGTCTCTGGATCTCAAAGGTGCTTACCTGCATATTCCGATCCATCCTCTTTTCAGGAAGTTTTTGTATTTCTCTGTTGCTTCCTGGTATTTTCATTTCTCCGCTTCGCCCTTTGACCTTTTTACTGCCTCACTGGTGATCACCACATGCCTTGCTCTTATGATTGCTTTTTGCAGGCTTCGAGGGATCCAAATATTTTCTTACTTAGTTGACCTGTTGATTCAGGCATCCTCTCCAGAGACCCTTTTGTAAAATCTTCCTTTTGTCATTTCCCTTCTTGAAAGCCCAGGGTTCACTAAAAATTTCAAAAAATTTCAAAAACTCTTCTCTGACTCCTTCTCAGCATCATGTTTTTTCTGAATTGTAGGACTCAGATGGTGCCAATGCTTGCTTCCCTACCCCCTCCAAAGGCCTTAACTCTCATTTCTTTCTTTCTTTCAAACTATTATTCTTCCTCTGGCTTCCATTACTGCCAGGGAGTTTATGAGAGCTCTGGGGTTCATGAGATCCACCATTCCAATGCTCCCTCTGGCCAAACTTCACATGAGAAAATTTCAGAGGTTTCTAAAATCAGTGTGGCTCCAACATGCACATCCTCTAGACTTTGTACTTCTGCTTCTTCCTTGTCTCAGATAGGCACTTCACTGGTGGTTTTCAGCAGTTGCCTCTGAATCCAGGGATCCCTTTTCACCCCCCTCTTTCTTCTCAGAAATTGTTCCTAGATACTTCAGACATGGGATGGTGGGGAGACATTTGTCTCCCTAAAAGTTCAGAGGGCACGGTTGCCTCATCAGCAGAAGGAGCACATCAGTGTCAAAGAGATGAGAGCTCTTCTGCTGGCTCTTCAGGCCTTTTATCCTCTTTTCTCTCCAGGGCCTATCAAGTTGTTCACAGACAATACCACAGTGATGTGGTAAATCAACAAACAGGGAGGAATGAAATCTTATTGTCTTTGCCAGTTGGCACTTCTTGTATGGGATCTTGTTGTCAAGTATCAAGTGACTCTTCAGGCAGTTTATTTCCCTTCTGGTCAAAACATTGTGGCAGACACTCTGAGCAGGTTCTTAACTCAGTCCCATGAATGGATGCTTCACATGGATGCATTTCTGGACATTATCCAACACTGGGGTACTCCTCAAGTGAATCTTTTTCCCTCCCCTCTGAAAAAACAACTTCCTCTGTTTAGTGCCAGAGTCCCAGGTCCTCTGGTGTGGAAGGTGGACACCCTTTCATTTTCTTGGAAGGGGATGTTTCTTTAAGCATTCCCTCCCCTTCCTCTCATTCCAAAAGTCCTGTTCAAGATTCATCAGGTTGCTCCCAAAATCTTATTGGTGACTCCCTTTTGGCCATGACTGCACTGGTTCCCTCTACTTCTGCATCTAGCCACAGGCAATCATCTCAAGTTATGTCACAGGCTGGAAATAATCACACAAGAAAAAGGATCTCTTATCCATTCCCACCTGTCCATGCTTCAACTGACACTGTGGGTGATAAGATTTTGACTCCTCACAGACACCTTTTTTTTGAGGATGTGCTGCAAGTCCTGCAAGAGGCCAGGAAACCTACTACTAGGAAATCCTACTTATACAAATGGAAGACATTTTCTATTTGCTGTCTCTCTCTTGTAACCTGGACTCAGTTACTCTCTTATTTGTGTGAGTTGCTTAATTTGGCCTATTCAGCTGTCTCTGTTTGTCTGCCTTTTTCTCCACCTTTATCTTCTACATTTGAGCGTAAACAATTTCTTAAAGGCATTCTTAATATTAGACCTCCCAGGAAGGCTTTTTGTTTGGGAGAAATAACTCAGGCTCCTTTTGAGCCTGATGCTTCAATTTCCTTGCTACATTGTTCCTGGAAGACTGTTCTTTTGTTAGCTCTTACTTCTGCCAGATGGGTGTCTGAGTTGCAGGCCCTTATGGATTGTCTTCCATTTTTGGTCTTTTATGAGGACAGTGTGTCCTTGTCCTTGTGCATTAACCCTTATTTTATGCCTAAGATGGTTAATGAGCTATCACTGAATCAGTCTATAAATCCGCCTACTTTTCCCCCTCTCTGCAAAATGACAGTGAGAGGGTGCTGCATACTTTGGACATGCATCGGCAACTCAGGGTTTATTTGGATAAGACTAAGGCTGTCAGAAAATCTGATCAGTTATTTGTTTCTTATCATCCTAGATCTTTGGCACTTGCTGTATCCAAGCAAGCAACTCCTTCTTGGATTTCTAAGGCTATTTCCTTTTGTTACACTTTTCATGGCAAGAGCCTTCCTTCTTCAGTTAAGGCTCAGTCTACTAGACCTGTGGCTTCTTTGGGTGCTTTTTTCAAGGGCTTAGATACTAATTCTATTCTAGAGGCAGCTATCTGGACTTTTGTGCATACCATTGTGACACCTGTGCTCTGGCCCAGTAATCAAGGAGCCTCAATCCTCATCACTAGCACCAGTGAGGTGAGTGCACATTGGGGAGATAAGTACATACACAGTAAAGTACAATTTCCCTTAAGAGCACACAGAAATGACAGTCAGTCTGGGGCTGGTTTCTCCCTTTCTCTTCAGATCCCCAGTAAGACTCCCCACTGGCATTGAACTAGAGTTCAGATCTCAGCCTAGTAGTCAAGCCAAAACCTCCAGTACCCTCTTTGTCCAACCAGTGCTTCATGTCCCTGCCCAAATAGCTGACACAGACACACTCTTTGAGATATGAGTTATATACAAACACACAGACACTCCTGGGGAAGGCTGGCACAGGTGCTCCAGCTATGCCCCCTCTTCGGCCCAGACTATAAGGTAGAAATCACTGCCACCAACTACTCTTATCAGCTACTAATAAGGCCCTTCCCAAAGGGTGACCAATTTCACTGTGTAATGTTATTATTATCCAATCAGTAATTGTGATGACCCCTAACCGGGATAAGCCGAAAGAAGAAGAAGAAGAAGTGTGACGAACAGCAAGGCTATTGGAGTGGCCTTGTACAGTATCACCAAATACATACAAGTACTCTATAGCTTAAATTATCTCTACACAAAACAGCCATAGTTGAAAGGTTTAAAAATATTTAATAATAAATAATAAAAACAAAAGACAATACTTATTACTTCAACACAATGACATTACAGAGTTTAGAAATCACAGGAAATACTTTAAAACAATATTGTAGGATAGTCTGACAAATATAGAAAACAGCTAGACTAATCTGGCTAAACTCCTATCTAACTCTAAGAGAAATCACTGTCCTAAATACTACTTACATACAGAGCAAGCAAGTACTGGGGAGTGGATGTTCTTACTAGATCCAAGATTAGATACAAAATGCTATGCTTTCTTGCCGAGATAGCACTTAAATTGATAGTACACCTTACTGCTGAGTTATTTCAGATTACATCATTCTTAACACCTCTGCTGAAGTTTCCCAGGCTCACAGAACTCAACATTTAACATATCTTTGTAAACTTGCACTTGCCAGGAAACCACAGCAATAAAGGACACTTTACATGTAAAATCTAGTAATTATCTCGGTCTTAAAACAATGGAAAGAATTTCTTAGCCCAGACATCCTCCTACGAGCTTGAGATCAAGCATAGTTGTAAAATTCTTTACTTAACAGCTTTCTTCCAGCAGGGTGCACTGTGGTTACATTTTTTGAAGCTCAGTACAACATATATTTTAATCATAACATATAGTTCTCTTTACATTTGTAAAACAAGCCAGTGGATTATATTAATATTTACAATGACATATAATTATCTACAAAATTCTATCTGGGTGGGCTGGCAGACCCTCAGTTTTTCACAACCTTTACCAAGCACTATAAGTTGGATGGTATCTCTAGAGCTAGGGCTGGTTTTGCTAGTGCCACTCTTCATGGCTTTTTAGGGGGTCTTCTGAGCCCCCCAAGTTACCTCTTGAGCTTTGGCACTCTCCCATCTGTTAAAAAACTGCAGCAGTGAATTTAAGGATATAGTACAGTTGTGTAAAATCTTACTGTAACAGTAGATGTCCCTGTTTTCACTGCTGCAGTATTCGCTCCCTCCCTCCTTCCCTCATTCCTGGATGTACAGGTTACCTCTTGGGTTTCCTGGACTGCATTCCAACTGATGCATTCAGTTCTGATTATGGTAGGCCTGAACATCACCTTTATGCCTTACACTATGCAAGGAGCATTTGAGTGACGTTCAGTGTACCTTTTTGAAAGCAACAAGTAGTCTTTGGTAGACTGTCCAGACATTCGGACTTCCACGGCAGGGAATCCCATCTGTTAAGAACACTACAGCAGTGAAGTCAAGAGCATCTACTGTTATGGTAAAATAATTTAGATAGGTAGGTTTAGTAGAATTGTATTGCAAGTTAATACAAATAATATACCAGAGTTTATTATTCTGTTCAATCAGTTGTAATTTTTTTGCTAATTTACTTTTTTTTTGGAAAGTAACGGTATGTAACATTTTCCTTGCAGAAGAAAATTTTGGATCTACCCAATTTATCACTGTTTTGAAAATGGAAGCTTTAATATAAGATTCTAGATCAGGGAAGTTTATGCCACCCATTTCCCAACGCCTAATATGATTTAGAAAAGCTATCCTTTTTTGGGGGGGTACCAAAGGAAGTTTATAAAGATTTTATTTAATTCTTTTAAAATGTTTTTATTAGGAATTATAGGGTTAGCTAGTGCAATGTAATTTACCTTTGGGAGAAGGGCCATCTTTATTAGCTGCAATTTATCTTCAAATGTTAAATACAATTTATTCAATTTTCCCATTAGTGACTTAAGGGTATTCAGGTTATTAGTGTAATTTGTGGATAGAGTTAATTCTAATTTTTCACATAAAACAATCCCTATTTTTATTATTTAACAATATATGGTTCGATTTAGAAGCATTAATTTTTAAGCCTGAGGTATGATAAAAATTTTCAGCTAACGAATTTAATTCACAAAGGGTCTCATCTGAATTTAATAAGGTGAGTAGAATATCGTCAGCAAAAAGCATTATTTTGGAGTTAAATTGATTAAAAATGTCAATACCTTTAATTTTGGGGTTTAATCGAAATGCAGAGGAAAAAAGTTCATTTGCTAGTGCAAACAGTATTGGAGACATGAGGCATCCTTGTTTGGTACCCTTAGTAATTTTAATTGCTTCTGATGTGAATGAGCCTAATTTTACATATGCCAAATTGTCTCTATAAATATTCTTTATTAAAGTAATGAATTGTGTGGGGAAATCATATATTTGTAGAATTTTGAAAAGGTAATTCCAATTTAGTGAATCAAATGCTTTTTCAATATCCAATGTGACTATAAGGGCTTCAGTTTTGTCTCTGTTTCAAAGGTCTACAGTGGTTATAATTCTTTGTATGTTATTGTGGGTGTGTCTATTATGAATAAAACCCGTTTGATCTTCGCTAATGATTTGAGTTAGAGAATTTTTGATCCTATTTACAAGAATAGACATAAGAATTTTATAGTCGTTATTAAGGTGTGAAATAGGTCTATATGAACTACATAAGTTGGGATTTTTGTTTTCCTTTAAAGTAGGTGTAATCAATGAATATCTCCATGAAGGTGGAATTATGCCTTGTGACTATGTTTAATTTAGTGCTTTTTGTAGTGGTGTTATGACAGAAGTTGGGAATAATTTATAAATTTCTTGAATAATTCCATCTATGCCTGGGGCTTTATTATTTTTACCTTCTTTGATTTTTTCATTAATTTCTTTGAGTGTAATTTGTTTTTGAATGTTTATGCTTAAGCTCTCTGGTATTTTATTTAAATTTGAGAAATCTAGGCACATGTTTGTAATGTTATGTGGAGAATCATTGTTATTGTAGTGTTTAATAAAATGAAATTTAAAAGCTTCTAATATGTCACATATCTGAAACATGTTTCCCTTCATGAATTATATTTGTAATATTGTTTCCATTGGAATGTCTTTTTAATCTCATTGCTAGGTTATGCATATATTTGGGGGAGACTGAGTAAGAATTTAATTTAAATTTTTCTAAGGCCAAATTGGTTTTATGCATTAAAATATCATTGTATTTTTTTATTTAATTCCCTAATGTTTTTTTTTTTTTGCAACTAGATCTTCCATAATCTTTAGGTTAGTTTCTATGATTTGTTTTTGGATATTAACTAGTTCTGATTCCCATTCCTTTGCTTTATTGTTACACCAGGAAATAATTTTACTATAAATATATGCCTTTAGGGAATCCCATAAAATAACTATATTTATGTCACTAAGTATTATTTGTATCCAAGAAATATTTTATTTCCGAATATAACCATGGCTTAAACTCTTTTAATTTAGTGAAATATGCTGAATTTCTTTTGGTAAATGTCAGTCTCTTAAAATCCATTTGAATTTTAAGGATAAGTGAGTTATGGTCAGACAGGGGACAGGGTATTATAGAAGAGTGTGATATTTTCATTTTTAAATCTTGGGATACATATATTTTATCAATTCTCATATTAGTATTGAATCTATAGTCACTATGGGGAACATAGTAATGAATTTTCATTTTTAAGACTAATAACTGCAAATTATCTATCCATTGTTTAAGAGTTTTCCCTGTAGATGTAATACGGAAAGGTCTTTTATTTGTGGTCTCTTGACTATCAAGAATACAATTAAAATCCCCTCCCAAAATTAAGTTACTTTTTGAGGTCTTATTAATAAGTTCTATGTGCTTCTTAATTGTTCCTACTCCTATACCCGGAAACCAATATAGGTTTACCAAAGTCCAAATTCTGTTACTATATCTTATTATTACTATTGATAAAAGACCATCCTTGTCTTCATAATTATATAGAACCTGAGGATTGGTAACATTTGTCTTCCACAATATTAATACTCCTCTTTTTTTTTACTGTATGATGAGTTAGTTAGCTTTAGGAAATCATTTGGATTCCAAGTAAGGTTGTCATTAGCTTTAAAGTGGGTTTCCTGTAAAAATACCACTTGTGCTTTATTTACTTTTAGGTATTTAAGTAAGTTGGACCTTTTCCTTGGGTTATTTAAACCATTTACATTTAATGAGAGTAGTACTATGTCCATCTAGTTGATTTATTACTGAAAAGTTTTTGATTGGAAATAATGACAAAATATTTTGTTATTAATTTGCTGTGCAACTTCCATACATTTATTAAGTCTAATAAATAGATTATTAATTCCTTTTGAATTATATAAATTAGAATCTAAAGGAGGCCAAAAGGGAAAACAAACAAGTGTACAGTAGTCAGTCTTATACAAATGTATTAACAGATACTTGGAAAAATCATTTAACGAACATGGAATAAATAACATTCCCAATCTGAGAGAACTAAAAGGTTCAGACAGATTAACCCTCATTGCTAAGAATGAACCAAACATTAATGAGAAGTTAGAGGCTCCATTGTATGTTATTATGGAGATTACATTCAAATCAACCCAAGCATATACAGCTAGTTTGATCAATGACACATTTGAATATGTAGTTGTTATAAAGATACACATCATATAGAGTTCAGGCATTACATTTTGTCACAAATTACACTCTGTGTAATAAATCTGGTATACAATTCCATTTTGATCAGGTATTCAATAATATAAGTAAAATATCCCAAAAGATATTTGATAATCTAGTTTCCATTCATCATTCATAATTTTCTGAATAATGACCAGTTCATTCAATAACTGTCTTATAAACTAAACTATGGTCAGTGTTATGAGATTAGTTTACAATAGTATCAACTATAAATCCAGTGAATCAAACCAATTTCTGTAATCTACCTTCACTCTGATGAGTTTAAGTATAAGACCTATAGTATTCTGTGTATATATAAACTTTAATGCATATATAAATGCTGTTCAGAATGATGCTATAGAAAGAGGTTGCAAATAAGAGCTCTACATCATGTTTATTACATTACCCTGAAATGCAATAGAGAGCTCGATTGTTATTAAAATGATGCAAACCCTAAATAGTTTATTGCATATGATAAACCAAAAAAATCCTGTTTAAATAGGCAAAGTCATAGATTATTAGTTCACAGTCAAACCATATTAATTAGAAAAAAAGAAAGGCAATACAATTTAAGGCCGCATCACAATAACTGAGCATTGACAATAGGTGAAAATTAAATGATTGCAGTTCCTGAAAGGTAGTTAAAATATTCATTCATTCAGGTTCCTAGTAATGATTACTTACAACCTAGTCCATTTTCAGTAAGAGAAATTCCATTAAGAGTACAGTCTTGAAGCTTAAAATGTTTGTCTGAAATAGATAACATGTTACAGACTGTTCATTGTTTTGCACTCTACATTTACCATATCAAACTATAGTTTTATAATACAGGTATGAAGTTTCTCATAATATGTGCCTTTATATAGACTAAGTATCAGCTAAAACCTTACACGTTCTTTTTCTTATCTAGTCATGTTGTTATTTTCTAATTCCTAACATATCTTTATCTTTCCTTAATACTTTACTAAGGATGATAACATACAAGCATCCCAAAGTCTTATTCTTATTTATTTATTAACTAGGATGTGCACATTCATGAGAAACTTTGAGATATCTAAAAATGGATCAGATGCTGAGTGTTTCAGCTTTACTTTCTATGTTTAAATGTTTCCAAATGTATATATCTTGTTCATTTTATTTCTTTTTATCTAAGTTTCCTAATTAATTTATTTGTATATAATGAACAGTAATTATATATGATGTCCACTAGTAAACTGAACATTTTCATTACATATAAAATTTCCTTGCTATCCCTTCCTTCAAAACAACATATATTTAGTTAGTTATATAATTTAAAGGAAGTACAGTCTTAAATGAAGTACTGTCTCTTTAAGGCTATAAGGAAGTGTGTTGTGCTAATGCATTAACGTCGTATACTTGTGTCTACATCAACTCACGTAGAGAGATAAAGTAGGACTTTAACAGAGTTCCTTCACTTGTTATAATGTTGTTCAGCATGTAAATAGAAAAAAAATCTAGCCTACATAGCACAATGTATTCCAAGGATTTCTCAACATATTTACAAAATGGAAGGTAAATATGTATTTAAATTATGTTCCTATGTGCTTAGACAAACTAGAAAACTGTAATGGCATAAATGAAACAGTTTAATTTGAAGATGTTATGATTTAATGTTAAAAGTCAAAAACGAGCATTCTGCATTCATGTTAGTGCGTACAATACACTGGCAAGCTCGCAAAATGAACAGTGAAGATTTTCTTGCATGTATTGTGTATTGGAAGGACTTCTCTTTCTTTTTTTTTGAAAAAAAAGACATTTAACTGGAATTCATGAGAAGCATGTAAGTGAAATATTAATATTATTAATAGGTAAATTGTAAAATGCTTGCGAAATGAATAGACAATACCTATATTGTTACCTTTAGCATGGATTTTTAGTTTTGGTTGATTCTTTGAGAGAAGCAGTAGAAGGAATATTTTTTGAGTCAGTTCTTTGCTTTTTTTTCTTTACATCAATCCAATTATTCTTCTCAGGGGATCTTTTCAGAGATGTAGTCAAAGACCAGTCCATTTCCTCTGGAACTGTGATTATATTGTTGTTTTTAATGAAAGTTATTGCTTCCTCAATGTCATTAAATGTCCTTATTTTGTTTGAAGTAAAAATCCTTATTTTTGCAGGGTATGCTAGTTGTGCTTTTATTTTGTTTTGCTTGAGTAACTTTACCAGTGGCCAGGCTTTCTTTCTCATTTCTATAACTCTGGAGGAAAAGTCATTGTCAAATCTGATTAGATTTTGCTTATACTTCAGTGGGGACTTTCTCCAAGCACATTTAAGAACAAGCTCTTTGTCAAGATAAAGAAATTTAACCACAACTGACCTGGGTGTGGATGTTGATGAAGGGATGGATTTCTCAATGGCTCTATGAGCTCGTTCTTTCAAATCAAGGATGTCCGGTAGCCATGAATTAAGGAAAGAGATGCTATCATCACCTTCAGACTTTTCTGGTAAACCAAAGATTCTCACATTTTTCCTCCTTTCTCTATTTCCATATCATCTAACTTATTAAAAAGCCATTTATTCTGTTGCTAAAGAAAATCACCCTAGGTTTCCTCCTCTTTAAGACTTCCATCTATATCAGATAAGGACTCTTCGATGTTTAATATTTTGGTTTGATGCTGCTGAAGTAGTTCTTTGAAGGTTTCCGTTTGTCTATGACAACTTTCTTTCAAATTTTCTAAGTTGTCTTTGAAACTGTCCATTTTGAAAGATAGTTCTTGTAGAGTTGAAGACATCAACTGAATTTTTTTCCTCAGAGTAGATTCTGCATGCAAATTCTTTGAACCACTCATCTTCCCAGGTCAGTTTGAAACTGCAGATATTTCTGACAGGAAATTTTTCAAGAAGATATTCCAGAGATTGTATGATGATAGTAAAAATATTAAAGTACAAGTTTAAACAATTTTTCTAAGAAAAAATAATTATTTTCCTGTTATTTAAAGTAGTTTAAGGAGCTCTAAAAAAGTGCTGCTTTCAGATTGCCATTTAGGCTCCGCCTATAATGCAGCTTTTTTGTAAAGGATTTATTGGATATTGATGGGTTTTCATATAACCAGGTTGGCACAATCTTTGTCATAATCTTTGCAATAAAAGTTTTATGCTAATGTTCAAGCGCTGGCCGTTTGTCTTTTTGGATTTCTTCCTAAGTTGACCGTGCACCTGTTCCGTACTTGGGTGGTTTTGTTTTTTTGAATGCTGATTCAGAATATAAGCCTTCAAGAAGCCAGCAGACAGACTTTGGTTTCAGGGTCAGTCCTCAACCTTGTCTCTGCAGTGACCATCTCTGGTGTTCCTGGATGAATCATACATATGGGTGCATGTGGAACAGCGGGTGTGTGTGAGTTCTAGTTATTTGTTACGTACCACATGATGATGCATGCTACATGCATGCTGCTGTGTCATTTGCACATGGTTGTAGTACTGTGTCTGATGTGACTTCACCAACTGCTGCAGGCCAGCATTCCAAGGTGTCATCTGTCAGTACAAGTGTGTCAGGTAATACGTCTATCAAGTATTGTTGACGTACAGTTTCATTTTTATTGAGGTGGTGTAGTACCATATCTGATATTATTTTCTTTTTCAGGTGGAATAGATGAGAACACCTAGAAAACATGGGTATGATATTTTGATGGGGCAGAAGTCAGACAGTGTTTGAGTCATATGAAGCATATATTTCATGGCAGTAGCTCTGTGGGGATATATACCAATCCTAGTGTGTGTTTACTCTGCTGTAACTTTTTTTTACATGGGGTGCCTGCTGTTTTACATGGGACATGTTTATTATATGACTAAACTGATCTCTTGCAATTTAAATAAGACAGGCCTGACACTTATGTTGTAAATTACAGTTTTAACTCATTAACCCCGAGTACCCTCTCATAGCGCCTCTGTACTTACATCCGAGAGTGCTATGAGACTGATAATTGCAAAGCATGTGCTGTAGCAATGTGTTCTTCATGTGCTGGGCTATTACTTGCTGTCTTGACTACCTGTGTAATGGCATTTCAGTCTTGCAGTCATCTTGTCAATCAGACTGCTTTGTCTTTAGAGCTAAGCTTATGCAGTACATTACATGGCCAAAATATTCTACAGGTCTTGTTTGGCTTGTACTGCAATACATGTCCTGTACCAGAATTTTATCTTTAAGTTTAAAAAACATGTTTAGTATTACTTCTTATTAACTACACAATAGTCACGGCAAAAAGGATAAATGGTTTACTCAAAAAAAAGTAAATCCAAAAACACATGAGTGAACCAAAACAAAAGTGGCAATCAAAAACCAAGTTTCAAGTGGAGTTAAAATCCGGAAATTTAATAATATGTAAGCGCTTTCACAGTAGTCAATAATACTGCTTCTTCAGATATTAAAGCCAAACCAAACATTGGTCAGTTTTAAATAGAGAAACCAATAATGTTGTAGCCAGTCACATAAAACAGCATATCAACATTGTAGCAACAAAGTAAACCTTAAAAGAGCTATAAAAAAACTAGCTTACTAATTTAAAGGCACAGCATAATAAAATAGCATAAAAACACAGTATAGTAAAATAGCATGAGAAAAAACAGTAAGAGAAAACATGTATAATAGTGATAAATAAATTCAAACAGACACTTACTATAAAGCATGAAAATACATATATGAAAACATATATAAAAACATATATAAGGCATGTTCAAAAATGCTAATTATTTATATAAAGATCTAGCTTTGAGTAGGGGTTTCAATTGAATCTTATCATTCAGACCCCTGCCTGTATCTTCTCCTTGTCAAAAAAGTGCTTTCTAGAGGTAAACTCTGCTAAGGAGCAGAACACATGGTTTACCTATAGAATGCACTTTTTTGACAGTCTCATGTCTTAAATTTAATTTTTGTATGTACATTGATTCTTCGGGATCTTTTAAGCATCCTGATACCAGGAGAGTGCTCACCTTTAGGGTTGAAGCCAATTGTGATTCATTCAATGTGGTTTACTTAGCCTCTTGCACCTAGTGTTCATCTTTCTATGGGGGAAGACCAACAGGCGGGTTAGAGACAGGATAAGGGAACATATATACTGTATGACATTAGGACTGGGGACGCTACTAGTCCCTGGCTAAGTATGTAGCTGGTAATTAACTAACACACACTTAAATTTTTGGTTATGGAAATGACTGTAGTGAATGAACGTGGAGGGGATATCAAGAACTTAACTGAAGTATCGGAAACAAGATGGATCATTAGACTAAGAGCAGATGCAGGCAAGGATTTGAATAATATTCCATTGAAACCCCTACTCAAAGCTAGATCTTTACATAAATAATTAACAGTTTTGAACATGCCTTACAAATGTTTTTTTTTATATATGTTTTTCATATATGCATTTTTATGCTTTAATGTAAGCATCTGTTTGAATTTATTTATCACTATTATGCATGTTTTCTTTTACTGTTTTTTCTCATGCTATTTTACTATGCTGTGCTTTTTATGCTATTTTATTATGCTGTGCCTTTAAATTAGTAGGCTAGTTTTCTTATAGCTCTTTTAAAGTTTACTTTGTGACTAGGATATTGATATGTTCTTTTATGTGACTAGCTACAACATTATTGGTTTCTCTATTTAAAACTGAGCAATGTTTGGTTTGGTTTTAATGTCTGAAGAAGCAGTGTTATTGACTACTACAAAAGCACTTGCGTATTACTTATTCTCCTGTGGGAGGTGTTATAGGCCTCATCAGAATAAGTGAATAGCCATGATTTAAGACATCTGCTATCACCAAAAAGATGATTATAGGGGATGGTGCTGATGAAGCATGGTACAGGGAATTAGAATGCCAGACGTATGCATCATGGCTGCCCACATAATGTGTGGCACTGATTATTTATCTTCTGTGGGGTCATAAACTGCCTGAAAGTTTATGATGTGACATCCATGCCTGCTTACACACATGTAAACCCCATTTGTACCAGGAGTAAAGATGGCTATGTAAGCAGCATTCATGGCAGCAAAAATGCCTGGCAGTTTGGATATCATGAAAGCATTCACTGTTGGGGTTTATACTGCCTCTGTCTGTGACATCCTTATTTATGTCCCTGCATAGGGCATCGTGAATTAAAGAAACTGCTGAAGACTATATTTAAGGTCCAGAATATCCCTGTTGCATACCCAGTGGGCCTCTGAAAAATGCCAGCAGACAGGATGGCAACTGCCTAGATTATCCCTGCATGCAGAAGAATAGATTTAACTTCCAACACCCTGCAGCTCCATCCATTGATTCAGGTGGCAAAGGATGGCAAGACTTGGAGCAGAGAGAGGAATGAATCAAACTACAATATACAGCATGCTACAGGAAGTGGGTGGAGTTTTGGTAACTCAACAGTAGTAGGCCATGCCAGTATTGAGGCTTCCACCTATGCGAGTGTGGTGAACAACACAAATGAGGAGTTGTTGTCAGTGCCAAGTACTTCTGGTGCTGCTCTGCCCCAGATGACACTTACTGACAAAAGTATAGCCACTGAAAGCAGCAGGTATGATACAAAGAGAGTAAATGAGGCCAAAGTCAAACCAAAATCTTATTTGGCTCCTCGTAAGAGCCTTAGTATGAATGAGCAAGACATAGAGCCATCAGGCTCCGTACCAGGACATTTTTTATTGAAAGAACCTCTTCCAATAAGAGGCAGGTCAAGGAATTGGCCGCTAAACCCGTGATTACGACGTCCACACAGTGAAGAGGAAGTAATGAGAACCGGCAAGAGACACAAACAGGTTTGGTATATAACATTTCGTCTATGACGTCGACTGATGTGCAACTTTCTGTCTTGAATAAAGTTTTAACATTTGTACCGACACAAAGAGTGGATTTGACAGAGGTACTCAAAGACTTACGCCTATTTGGCAGGACGTTTACTTTGAAAACTTTATTTAATAATTCTGAATACAATGCCAGTTTTTTTTTAAAAAAAAACCAGTATATACATACTGCCTAATAACTACACAATAGATTTGTTTATTGATATATGTGACAAGCAGATAAGGGAAAGACTAACAGACAGACATAAGAACTTTATTACTATGTCAGTCATAGAGACACAAGCACTATCTGAGCTTAAACAAATCACTAGTATTGAAATACGACCAGCAGATAAAGGGGGTGGAATTGTCGTCATTGATAAAGACATGCATGGATTGTATGCTGAATCATTTAGGTGACACTAAGACGTATGCTACATTATATGCACAAATGCTAAAAGGTGTCATTGAGAAAGTACAGTTTTTAATATTTGATTTATTAATAACTGGTATGATTTCAGAACAGCTTTTTGAGTACTTTAAGGTTGAATATCCTGTTGTGCCCATAATTTATGGTTTTCCTAAGATACATAAGAATATTTTAAATCCCCCAATGAGACCGATAGTTTCAAGTAGAGACTGGGTCACAGAGCCTCTTTCGATTTTTGACGAAAAAAACCTACACGTTCTTTTAAATGAATGTCATATCATATTGAAAGAAACTAAGAGTTTCTTGAATGAGTTGAAAGACTACATGGAGGTTATCAAGGGCCCTTGTTTGTTTGTTACTTTAGACATAGAGTCTCTCTTCACTGTTATCCGCAATGAAAGGGGTATAGAGAATGTGAGGCAACTACTGTGTAGGAATAACATGACGCCCAACAAAGTGAACCTCATATGTACATTGCTTGAGATCATTCTCGAACATAATGTTTTCATTTTTGGGAATGACTATTAAATACAGAAAATTGGTGTGGCTATGGGCACAGCCTGTGCCAATAGCTACGCCAATTTATCTTTGGCCAACTGGGCGATTTATCATGCGCTTTCCAACAATATTTATTGTAATTGTATTAAATGGTCCAAGCGTTTTGTGGATGATATTTTTTTTGTTATGGCAAGGCACAGAACAGCAATGGAATGATTTCTTTCTTTATTTGAATCAGCTGAATGATTTTTTAAGATTCACATATAAATATTCAGCGGTGGAGATAGACTTCTTAGATGTAAAGTTAATCAAAGATGACCTATGTAGTGTGTCCACAACCATGTATAGGAAAAATGTTAGAAAGAACAATATTCTTCATCACAGCAGTATGCACCCAAAACATACTAAGCTAAATGTTCTTAAGGGACAGATTTTTCGTGTCATGCGACTACATAATGATGATAGTGAGTTGACAGATGCCCTATTTACTCTCAAACATGAATTTATGGAGAGGCTATAGTTGTAATATGATTGATTCTCAGATTGCTGAAGCCTGGCGTGAAAGGAGAGGGAGATGTAAACCTTATTTTTCGAATGACATCCCTGGTAATGTAGATATGGACACATCTGCTACGTTTAGTCCCATTATCCCAGGAAGGAATGACACTACAGGTAAGATAAGGATGCCTTTGACCTATGCGAGTGACATCCACGTAGTTTGTGATGTCATTAGGAATAACTGGGATATTATCTCCACAGTACAGGAATTAAAAGGAGTAATAGATGATTGACCCAATTTTGCGTTTAGGAACAATAGGTCACTTAAAAAGCAGCTTTGCTATATGTCTAATTCTATTCCTTTGAAGAATTTACCAGAGAGAACTGGCACATATATCTGTAGGAGATGTTTAGCTTGTACTCATGTACATATAGGTGGACAATTCATGCATCCGTCACTATGATTCAAGATAGAAAGTGCTTTCTATGCTGACTGATGAACAAAAAATGTAGTTTATTTTTGTTACTGTATCACATGTCCTGCATTTTATGTAGGCAAGACCAATAGAATATTTAAGGATAGGATAGGATATTGGAGCATCTGAGAGATATTAAGAATGGCAAGGAAACCAGTGCTTTAGCTATGCACGTAGATAAAGAAGGACCAAGGCATAGCTTTAAGTTTATGGTGTTAGAAATCATACACAGTACCATGAGAGGAGGTGATTTGGTTAATAGAACTGAATCTAATAAACAGAAATGGGATTATAAGGTTTCAGGCAGACAAACCCCCAGGCCTGAATAATAGAGTTTCTCTAAAGCCGTTTCTCAAGGCTAGAGCTCTTAAACATTGACTTTTAATTTTATTAATGAATGTTTTTATCATTGTCATTGCTATGTTAGATTGTATTTGTATTAATTATTTTAGCAATGTGACACTTCTAGCAACATTCACTATATATTATATTATATATATGTGTATACATACACACATATACATATATATGTTTTGGTAACAATCTGTTGCTTATATGTCAAGAGATTTTAGTATAATTCTTATTTATGTTTTTACCATTTTAAATGTGTTAATATCACTTACCATGAGCTAGTTTTTCACTGTGATCCAGCACTTTAGAGGTTAAATATGTGCTTAAGTCATTAGCCTAGCTGATTGGCTCATTTGAATGTATAAAAGCAAGTTTTTTATGCTATTTCTCATTCTAGTCTGAAGAAGCGGATGATATCCGTGAAAGCACTCACTTGTTTTTCCTTGGAATAAATTATTTTCTGATATTTATTCAGCCGTGTGGAACCAGTGTGTTTTTACTCAGTTTTGCTCTACTTATCACATTATTTGGTTCCTCTATCAGCTTCAGAGAATGTTTGTCTTTTGCTCGATGGCAAGACTGTCACCATCCTTCTGGAATCATTCTGGCTATTTCTGCCTAATGAGGGTGCTGCACAGCCATGGAGCCCAGAAGTACCTCAATACTGGTCTAAAGTATCTATCAGTAGTATATTACAATGGTTCTAAGCATTTGTTTCAGTACTGTTAATGCCACCTGCCAGATAGTCTGTGACAGCTTGGTAGATATATGTTGCTTGTAAACTGCATTTGTGGTTTTATGCTGACTATATGATGTAGCCCATTAATGTGTATACTCATATAGAATTATATTGCCCAACTTTGTACCACCTAATCCACTGCTATGCCCATCCAATTGTGTAGCATTTTCATACGGCCTTTCATCTGTGACCTGGTGCTACACATCGTACACTATGTTTATGAAGTCTCGCTCTTTATTAGTGTCTGAAAATGTACTGCAAATTCAACTCTAACAGCTCTTCCTGAGAGGTAGTCTTTTTTCCACTGTAGATGACTCGCACCAAAATGTAGAGCTTATAACTGTGAAATAAGCAAGGGCACTGCAGTTATTTTGGTTCCTTGCTGGTGTACCTTCTTTCTGGAGTTTGCATTTCCTCTTTGCCTCCATCCTGGGTTTTGCTGTCGTCTTTGGTTTCTTCCAACATCTCAAGACATGTTGATAGGTAAAGCCTCTAAATTGCCTATTGATGTGTTTTTGTGTGTGCATGTATGTGTGCACATTCTATTAGAGGCTGGTGCACTCTCCAGGACTAGATTTGTCGTATGTCTTTTGCTTAATGTAATAGGATATAGCTTTCCCATAACCCTGACTATGATCAAGCTGGTATCAGAAAATGAATAATGTACACTGCTGAGTGCACATTTATGGCAGATAAAATAGCCCTCATAATGTATCCTTTACCAATACTTTTATGAAATGATTTAAAATCATAGATCATCACTGTGAAGGTACTACAACCCATTAGGAAGCACACTATTGATTTGGCAACAGAATAAAAAATATATATCTATTTCTGTAGCCCATTGTTTGACTACATTTTCTTCATGCTTAGCAAAAAAAAAAAAAAAAAAAAAAAACATAGCAATGAGGTAATACTCCCTGAGACCTGAAAGAAAAAAAAACTACCTTCTTCATTGGTGTTATATAAGCAAATTTCCAGTACTTTTGAATCACTTCATGATTTAATTTAATGGAGGCACCCATTAATTTAAAGGAAAGAAGGTTGCAGTTCATGGAGTTTTTAGTTTGGCTTTATGTGATTTTACTCCTTACCTGTCAAATTGTGATAGATTTAACATGGAACTGGGACAAGTACTCAGCACACAAATGACCCAGGATATAACAGCTTGTACAAATTGACTGCTGGCAAATACTATTCATGAAGTGAATCGCTGCCTAAAACTTTGTTGCTATGTTAGAAACTGACAGATAATAAAAATAAGTAATGCAACTCCCTTTAAAAAGCTTAATGTCATTCCAAAACTTATTAGGCTATCTGAAGGGACTTTTAACTGTTTTTCAGTAGATGGCTTTTGGAAACTTAATTCTGTGGCACTGGTGAAACAGTTTGTAGAAGTATGGGTGGCCATCATGGAAGTCAGTGATCTTCCAGTGACAGTATACTCTGTCTCAGAATTTTAGAAGACGAAGCCTGTCTCTAAAGAGCCTATGATTCATCTGTCTGACAGGGAATACTTTATTCTGAATTTCCATCAGCAGTATAATTAGGTTAGTTAATTCTATGCTTACATAATTATAAACAGTAATTATGGGAAAATCAAACTGATAACTCACACAGTAGGGACTTTTGTCTAATTGTAATGTAGGCTGAGGGTCATTTCATTGTTTTTACGTTTATTTAATGAGTACCAGACATTGGTTAGTGATATAGAAGGGTAATGTTTTAAATTCAAATCATTATTTTGGCATGTTTGATATAATCTACTCAATAGCTTCCTGCCTGTCAGTTAGCTTGGATCGGTTACATTTATGGATAAGTTGGATTAGACCCAGGTCCTAAAGTCTGGCAGAGAGCTGAGTGAGAGTCAAGGCTAACCTCTCCAGATGAAGAATGAGCATGGTAATCCATGGTTTAACATCATTTATTAGATTATCCTTAAAGGGTAGGGAGGTGGGGGATAAAGATTGATGATTGCCTGGTGTAATCTGAATGACTATTCAGTCAGGAATATAGAGTTCATCTTCTTGATCCATAGCTACTGCTTAAATTTGTAAGCATATTTAGCAAGAAATGGAGCAAAACCTCCAAATTGAGAAGTAGACAAATCTTATCTACATAAGTTAAAGTGATCAGAACGGAAACAGTAACATATCCTTAGATGAATCCCATCTACAGAAGCTAGTCACCAGAAAGGCAATAGTAATATATCCCTACTTTCAGCTAAGATTCTAAGATTGAAATAATGCTAGAATTATGCTCTTTACACCCATATTTGAAGGATGTCTATGTTGTAGCAAAGGCTTTCATAGTAAACTTAGCAGCACATATACTGTGTGTTATTATTCTTTACTCAAAGAAATATGCATTGATGGTGGATGAATTATAGGGTGTCTGAAGACCTTGACTGGGGTAAACATTACCTTCATGCAAAATAAAAAGATACATGAAGTTTAGTATAATGACCACATTCTAGATTTGTAGGCTTATAAGTATTTCATGAAGTAGCCTACAAACTGAATTAACATTTTTGGTAGTGCTGTGGAGCAATAGCATATCTGACAAGAGCCTTACTAATGGGATGTAGGTTGGGTATATCTTCTACATCAATTAATGTCTGGTATGATTTAATGTAAAATCCCACATCTGGAGATATCGGTACAACTGTACTGACATACTTCATGATAAAATGTGCCATCTGCATAACCATATGCTTTCCAATAGCCTAACAGTTTTTTTTTTTCTTTTTACTTTTTTTTTTTGCCAGAGGTCAGATCTTGATATTTGCTATCACTAGTAGTCCTGCATTCACATGCCTAAACATCAGTCTGTCTGTGTAGCCATCTGAGTACCTACCAAGATCAGCCATGGCATTGATTGTTTACACTGTTTTGAGGGAGAAGTATGATATGGCAACTGCCATAACTGCAAAACGTTCAGACTGGATACTTGATGGCAAAAAAATGGAACAGTTTTTAACCAAGAATATGGTGGCTGTCAAAGTATTCGTTACTCGGGGACAAGTGACAGGATTCTTCTAACAGCCCCAAGTCTAAATTTATTTATTTATTTTACATTTGTTAACCAGGATAGTCCGTCTGGGTGTGAGCCTATTTTCAGTGGAGGCCCGGGGAGAAAAGCTCCACAAAACAATACTTACACATTCAATAATATAATAGGAACAAATACAGTAATATTTTAAAGTAAGTATAAATATACATTAGCATCATTAGGTGTAACATCAAACAAATCTAAATTAAATCAAAACTATGCTACAGGGACATATCAAGGTGAGCCACTTCTCAAAGTTAGGTGTCCAAATGGGCCATGATCTCTGCAAATGGAAAGATTACCCTTGAATAGAGATGGTCTAAGCCCAAGCCAGTCCTCAGCTTTGGTGGAGAATTAATTGCAAACAAGAAGTCTGCACTCCTACTCTTCGGGTGACACCTGGGTTCTTGCACTGCTCTATTTGGATGATCAGCTTGAGCCTATGGTTGACAAGCTTCACTTGGGAAGATGTTTCTTGAATCAACCAGTCATGGTTTACTGATAATCAGGACCAAAGAGACTCTTCCTGTGATGGCCCAAAAGCCCAACTGGGTTGGCAGGTCTTAGCTGAAGAAGGGTTGATTACATCATCTGGCATAAATACATCTATCTCAGGAAATAAAAATCAAACATCTGTTTGAAGTCTGGAAGAAGTTGAGTTGTAGACTGCACCATTAAAGAGTTTGGTTTGAAGCTTATAGCAAGCCCTAGTGCAAACCTCCCCAGCACACACTGTCTTTAGCTGATGCATAATCTAATACTCACCCCAAGTCCCCCAGTGTTTAGCATTCGTCAGGGACACACTTGTCTTCATGCAAATCACATACCAGCTTTCTCCGCTGGGTAGTAAAGTTTGTCATACTCCCTCACACCTCAGCTCCCGCGATGAGTTTGTAGAAGTCCTAGAACTGTTTCTGAGAATAAGGATAATTTTTCCTTTGTAGATCTCCCCAGAGAGACCCAGACACTTATGAGGAATGGCTAAGATTGCCTTCAAGCTACTATTCTGCCCAAACATCTGCTGAAAATTCTGCGGAAGAAATCAAAGGTGGTCTAGGTTATCCTTCTCCTGTGGTCATACATTCAAGATGTCTTCAATGCAGATTAGTGGCACCCTCATTCTGTTTTTTCTGCATCCAAGAAAATGGATGCTTTGTAATGACCCTACCTAAATGAAAAAACTTACTAAACATCCCAGTGTTGACTCATGATCTTTTTAGTCCAGCATAGGTCAATAGACCACAGCATTTTGACACATTGCCACCAGAGAATGTCTACAACTTTAGAGAAGTGAAAAAGAGGGGGTGCTACCTTGCAACACTGGGTCTTAAGTCCTTCAAATTTTTGTGATGCCTGTCTCAATTTCATCACTTTGTAAGGAAGGCTCTGGATAAGTCATTACATCGGAGTGAGGATAGACTCAAGGAGAAACTTTATGAAACTCTACCTTCTACTGCATCATGCAGTATGTCCCACTGCAGTTTTGATAGTGCTGTAGCTTTTGCTGGAGCCAATGACGCAGTTGTGTTCCTGTGTAAGCAGGCAGTTAATGACATCGAGGAAGAAATGGGCCGTCATCTTGGTGATAATATTCTCAAGTTCTTTTACTCTTTCTTTTTCTAAGTGTGGCCAGTTCTGTAGTACATACATGTATAACTTTTTTTAGGAACTGATACCATTTAGCATGCATATTTCTTACAAAAATGTGAGTCTTGTGGACTGCTATCCTTTTTCTGTAGACCAGCCTGAAATATATGTTGAAGCTTGCTGCATGCAACTGGTCTCCATCTCATTCTCTCAGATATGATATCCTATAAATGTTACCAGTATCGAAGAAATCAAAAACAAGTAATTTTGCTTTTTGTTAGAAAACAACTTTAGCTGCAGACATATGTTACCAATTTCTTCAGGTTACTTTCTCTGAAATCAAGATGTTGTGAATCCAGAAATTTGATTTGTTCTTGAGAGTAGACTATCTAAGATGCCTGAAAAGACAGAGTGCGCTAAAGTTCTGTATGAGAAAAAGAAAGAGGCCTTGAAAGTTTATAATATGTTTGAATTTTGAGAGGGAGGAAAACAGAATACTGCTGTGATGAATCAGATGTTTCAGATTTACCATAAGTCAAGAAAAGATCTGCCATTTACTTCTGATCTGTACTTCACAAAGGCATATGGAACCCCATAGTCTACTGATGCTTAAGTTACTGAATGAAAGACGTAAGACAAAGACTATGAATCTGGTTGGTTGCATGTCAGACATAACTGCTATGCGTTATCAGTAACAATTTGAAAAGGGAAGATGAGAATCAGAGCATAGAATGTCTCCAGAGGTAGTGAAACTACATCAGCTAAATTACTAGCGCTCAAAGAAGAATTTAATGTGTTAACAGTCGCTTGTGAGACAGAAAAGCCAAAAACAATTAAAAGATGTGTAAAATCACTTAAGCCTTGTAAAAACAAGAAGAAAGGCAAATATGGCATATGAAAAGTCTCATGCAGCAGGTGTGACTACAAGCAAGAGAAAAAATAAAGTGGGGCGAGAATGGCCAACTGAAAGCAGCACATTTTCAGAGCTCTGCCATTTTCTGTATTTTCTACACTGGAAAATGTTAAGATAAAAATACAAATGTTACCTAAACATCTTTACTATACTGTTGAATAACTACAAACAAATTGTAGAGAATTTCTAATATTTTCCTGTCAAACTTACCTGGGAAGCATCTTCTGGGGAAAAAAAGAGACAAGTTCTTCCAAATAGTCACAATATAATCTTGTTTGAAAAAAAGACTTGCTGCTAGTTATATTTTGTTTACAAAAATTCTCATTGAATATGGACAGATTTCAAGAAAATCTAGATAACCTGAAAGACAATATAAAATCAGACAAATCTAACAAACAAAATCTCTGATATAGAGACTGCACTAACTGACGTGGATGGCAGAGTAAAGGAGGAAGAATTACAAACAAATTTACTTGATTTATTTCTCTTATTATTTGTCTTTTGATAACCAGGAAAGTCTGACTAAGCCAATGGCACATTTTCAGCTGAGGCCTGGACAGAAATGCCCCACAACAGATTCAAAAACATTTAAGCAGTAGTTGATGAGCAATGATATATAAAAGGAGAAAAGCCCTGCAACAAATTAAATATTTTACAGTAAGTTGGGGAGAAAGGTGCCACAAAAACACAAATAATTTTTTAAATTTTACTTCTTGAGCAAATCACTTGGGTACAAAATACATTAGATGACACAGACAGCAGGGAGAGAAAATGCAATATTACAATTTTCAGGCTACCAAATAAATATGAAGAAGATATGATTGCCTTTTTATTCTCCTGGATTCCTAAATGTCTTAATCTACAAGAAGGACTTTCCTATGGTATAGAAAAGGCACACTGTTCAAAACATGAGCCAGTTTCCAGTAATCCTCTTGCTGCACAAAGACCTAGAGCTAATAAAATTTTTATCATTTCTGGACAAACACCTAGTATTAAAAACTGCATGGGCTAAAACACCTTAACATTTGGCTAGCACACCATTAAATTTGATGACTATTCTACCAAAATAATTGAAAAGAAAAAAACGTTGACCGCTAGTCAAATTACTAACTCAAAACAATTGTAACTCTTAGTTTATCTATAATCTCTAGAATTAAACCTTTAATACAGTTGAAGAAGCTACATCTTTTTTATAAAGAGCAATAACATAATTCCTATTACTAAAAATATAGAATGGGCTTCCCCTACTCTGAAAAGGTCCCCTGAAAAAACAGCATGGACTGATTTTAAGAAGAAAAATTAAAATAAAAACCTGATAAATCGTCAAATCATCTGCCAAAAGCATCTAAAAATTGATTAAATACATGACTAAACAAAAACTTCTAAGTTCAAAATAATTTAAACATCATTTAAGCAACACAATATTTACTGTTTTTGTAAAATGCTCTAACATTTTTGAAATGCTTGAAATTTAAATACTCAGTAGCAAGTCCACCCAAACATTATTTTAAAACCAAACTCCAAGCAGTTATACTTACCCCTACCCAGGAGTTATTCCTGTTGGTATCATGGACGAGCACTTCCCCAAAATTTCTCTAGCCAACCTGATTGGGATGGGCATCTTGAGACAATATAAGAATTGTCTCATGCTGTCTGATGATCATCTATTACTCAAACAGAATAACACAGTCTGTGAGAGTACATATACAACATCCTTGGAGGCAAAAATCTCATGCACAGTAAACTCATAGGTTCATAGGTAGGTACTAGGCTGTTGGCCCTAGGACCTATACAAGCCTAGCCAAAAAGGTGCCCTGTCTTTCACCACCCAAGAAAATTATTTTCCTGTGCCCCTGTCAAGCAGAGCCACAGAAGTGATCCCCGGGGTGAATTTCCTATTACCCATCCAATCATCAAGATTTTTCTTGAAGAGTGCTAATGAGGAGCTCTGTTTGACATAGGTAGTCTGTTCCAGAGTATGGGAAGTCTCTGGGACAGGAATCTATCCCTCCAGCATGTTCTGTTTATTGTGGTGACAAGGTTTAGGACCCTAGAGCATGTAGCTCGGAGGGATTGGGATTTCTTTATGTGGAGCATGTCCAACAGCTCTGGGTTTGACATAGCTTTGTATGTTAGACAGAGATCTCCTCTGAGTATTCGATATGCGATGGAGTAAAGCTGGAGTTTTTTGAGACGGTCTGCGTAGGGCATCTGTTTGAGGCCAGTAATCCTCTTTGTGAGGTATTTCTGCGGCCTTTCCAGTTGTAAATGTCTTGTGAGGTACATACCAAAAGGGGCGTTGTACTCTATAATGGGTCTAATGCGTGATGAGTAGAGGGAACGATGACCTCTTTTTCTGGATGAGAAAACTTTTGTGATGAGGTGTGCCACATAGAAGGATTTCCTGACCACTGTGGCGATGTGATTATCAAAGGAGAAACTACTGTCCACCTGTGTCCCAAGGTCTCATCACACTTTCAGTGTTAAGTAGACTACCGCTTATGTGGTTGTTCATGTGTACAGAGTTTTTACCAAAGGGGATGACAATGCACTTTTTGGCATTGAGCTTGAGGCCATGTCTTTGACACCAGGCATTTGTCTCAGTGAGGCCCTTTTGCAGGATGTCCACATCGTTAGGAGTTTTGATTATGGCTCCTAGTTTGTAGTCATCCGCGAACTTAGTTAACCAAAGACCTTCTGTGTTAGCCTGTACTTCAGAGAAGTGGATACCAAACAGGAGAGGACCCAGGACTGAACCCTGTGGTACTCCACTTGTCACTGGTCTGAAGTCTGATTTGGAATCTGCTACTTTCATAGTGTGGGTTCTGTCAGTAAGCCAGTTAGCAACCCATCCTGTGACATAGGGATTTATACCTAGTTTAGTGAGTTTATCTATAATTCCAGAGTGGGGGATGGTGTTGAATGCCTTTGCGAGATCTATATAGGCTGTGTGAACCACCTTACCCCCATCTATGGCTTTGGTAACTGCTTCAAAGAAGTCTATCAGGTTTAGGAGAAAAGATCTACCTTTTACAAACCCGAACTGTGTGGGGTCCAGAGTTTGGAGATCTCCAATGTCTTTGTTTATGAGTTCAATGATGATACGTCCCATGGCCTTGCAGACCAGGCTCATCAGACTAATAGGGCGGTAGTTCCCGGGGTCTGTCGTGGCTCCCCTTTGTAGAGTGGGATAACCATTGTGGTGCACCATTAAATTGGCACAAAGCCTGAGGTGAGGCTATGACTGAACATGGTACTTAGGTGGGGTGCCAGTTTATTCTGTAGTTCATTTAGAAGGCAGCCTGGGATGCTGTCAGGTCCCATGGATGCTGTAGTTCTTGGCTTTGGAGAGTGAGGTTTTTACCTCTGCAGCCGTGATTACAGGAACTTTGCATTCTTCCGATATAGAGATAGGCATTTTAGGAGGTGAGAGGGGGTAAAGTTAGCACTGAACCTATCTGCCAGGATGTTGGCAATATCAGTTGGTTCTGTATATTTAGTGCCATTGTACTGTAATTCAGAGCAGATTTGAGTTTTGCCATTGAGATTCTTGACATAGCTATAGAATGCTTTGTGGTTTAGAATCAGTGGCGATTTTGTTTTCATAACTAGCTTTGGAGGATTTTATGAGGGATCTCAGCTTCTTACTGAGGCTGATCAGGGAGTTCCTCCAATCATAGGATTTTACTCTTTTTTGCAACAGTTCCTTTCTTCTGTTGTAGAGTTTGTTTATGACAGAATACCACCAGATTGGCTTCCCTTTTTGGAGGATAGCATCTTGGTTCTGTTAGGGATAGCATGATCCATGCACTCGTGTAAGTGCTTATAAAGTGCTTTGTGTAGAATTTAGCAGTTGTACCTCTATTGTCCATTTGCATGGGTGTCGTGAAGTTTGCCACTTCTGTCTTCAGAAGCGTGAAGTTGGCTTTGGAGAAATGTTTTACGGTTGTTTTCCTAATGGGGAGTGGGAGCGGGATATGGATGTCTAGGGTGATTAGCTTGTGGTCGGATCTGACCAACAAGGAATTGACCTCTGGTGTGGAACACCGGTCCCCCATGTTGGTGATGACCAGGTCTAGGATATCGCTGCCCCATCATGACGCATCAAACCTCTCCAAGACCATCACAATACACATAATCCATCATATTCTGAGTTCCTAAAGATTAACTTGCCTAAACATCAAAGCCATCCAAAACACAACACAGGTAAAAAGCACACTCAGCATATTAAGTCTAATTTCCAACATAGCACAAGGAGTCCCATAGTCAAGAGATCCTGTGCCTGCAAGGCAGACATTGACCCAACCAAACATTCTTGTTATAAGTGACTCCATTGCAAGATACACAGATGTGTACCTTACCAGGCTGAGCAAGGAAAGAGTGACAGTTAGTTGCTTGTCTGCTGCCAGGATCTTTCAGATCACATATACACTAAAGTCCTTGAAAAACAAATACCAGTATGACTCTGTCATAGTTCATGCCAGTATCAGTGACTTGAGGTACACCTCCCTGGATTACATGAAAAGAGACATGATGGCGTTTTCAGACTATGTGTCCAAGACAGAAATGAGCCTAGCATTGAGCAGCATTCTACCTTCTCCAAGGATGATGCCACAATATAAACAAAAAATAACGGACTTCAATAACTGGCTTTGTTTTTAGTGTCATTCAAAGGGGGTCCAATATTTGTCAACCTGGGAGGATATGATTGACAGACCACACTGCTTCTCCAGGGATGGCCTGCATCTGTCCCCTTTAGGGTTTAGATTATTGGCAAAGACATTGTCCACCCCAGTGCCTTTTGTAGGCAATGCCACTTGATGAACCTGTAAGCATAACAAAACAAGCAAAGGAAAATATGAAGGTGTTACGGATCAATGTTGGGAGCCTGAACAAAAAAACTTCACTCCTTACAAGGTCTTCTGCCCCTGGAAGATATTGACATCTGTGTAATGACTGAGACATTGTTTAAAATAGCAGAGAGCATGCCGGCTGTGCAGAACTATAACTTCTACCACACATTTAGGCTAGCTAGTGTGCAGAAGGGGGAAAAAGGTGGAGGTATATCAGTCTGCATTCAGAAGTGACTCACATCAAGGCTGGTAAAGCAGCATGATACACAAGAGCTTCTTCATATCCAAATAACCATCAGAAAGATCCCACATCATATATTAACTAGCTATCGCACTACCTCTATTACAAAAGAAAGTCACAACACCTATCTACAGGAACTAAAATCACTCAACATTAAACCTAATACCATTTTCCTAGGTGATCTAAACTACCCAACTATAGGCTGGGGAAACCTACACCACCACTAGTGCACAAGCACAGAGATGCCTGGACTTTGTCAAAACAAATACCCTGGAACAATTAGTCAGAATACTCTCTAAGGGAATTAACATCTTGGATCTTGTCTTTACTAATATCGGAGCATCCTGAATGATCCTTTGCATATCTTCATCATTTGATAGGTCTGACGAGAAAGAAGTCTCATTCAAAATAAAAATGAAACCAGAGATCTCTTCCACCCAAGGTACTTTTAATCTCTTTAAGACAAACTTCCTACTTCTAATTGATGCATTGGCAATCTTCAAATCCTCACTAGACGCAGTTAAACTCCACTGAATATGCAGAAATGTACATCTCCATACTATACCAACATGTTTGCAAGACAAACACCAGAAACAACCCCCATGGTGGAACCATGGATTTTGATCAAAAAGTATGAGTAATTTTCATGTTAGAGCCCTTGTCACTGAAATAAAGAAACTCAGGAGCCTAATAAAATCCACCAAAGCCAAGTTTGAGGCTAAAATTGCTACCCATGCCATCAACAATCACAAGGCATTTTTTAGTTCTGTTTGTAATCTCAAAAGCACAATGCAGCAATGCTCTGAGCTGATTGTAAATGATGTTACCTACACTGAGTCTGAAGACATATTTAACCTGCTGGGCAATAAATTTAGCTCTAACTTTATCCCAGTCTCTGCTCCATGTGTCTAAGATACACCTGAAACTGGCACACCTCCAGCTGCCATACAAGACTAAGTTCTATATTCTTAAAGAATAAGTTCTATATTCTTAAAGGATAAGCACACCTTTAGACTGGTAGCCCAGCATAATGCATCCGACATACTTCAGGTGCAACTAACACTGGGTAGGATGGCAATACAAGTCATAGCCTGCTGCAGAACCCCAAACATGTCCCTAGACTCTCACTCCAACTTCCTAAGCACCCTGGAATCTATCAAGATCCAACCCAATACTCTCATACTGGGTAACTTCAACTACCCTTCCATCAACTGGGAAAACTATTCAAGTACTAATGTACAGGTCCAATGCTTTCTGGAATTTATCAATTCCAATGCCCTGGACCAGCTCATTCTGACCTCCACTAGAGGAAGCAACATCCTTGACCAGGTTATCACCAACATGGGAGACCATTGCTCCACACCTATAGTCAATTCCTCCCTGGTTAAATCTGACCACAAACCCATCACCATGGAAATCTCCATCTCACCTATAACCCCTGCTAAGGTGACCACACTTCTCTAAAGGTGACTTTGGGCTCCTAAAAACAGAGGTGGCTAACTTCTCAGCACCCATGCCAATGGAAAATAGCTGCATGACTGCCGAATCATACAACAATACCCTGTACGAGCACATATGCAAATGCATGGACCTTGCTATACCAAACAGAACTAAGACACTCTTCTCCAAAAAAAGGAAGTCAATCTGGTGGTTCTCAGCCATCAATAAACTCTACAACAGAAGGAAGAAACTGTTGTAGAAAAAATGAAGTCACAAGGCTGGAAAACCTCCCTTATCAGTCTCAACAAAAGCTGAGATCCCTTATCAAATCCTCTAAAGCCAGCTATGAAGGCAGAATTGTGTCTGACACCAAAAACAACCACAAAGCCTTCTATAGCTATATCAAAATCCTCCAAGGCAATATCCAGATTTTGTCTGAGGTATTGCACAATGGCACCTCCTATACTGAGCCAACAGATAAATCCAACATACTGGCTGACAGATTCAGTGCCAGCTCCCCCCCCCCCCAGGGCCCTATCACAATATTAGATGAAAGCCTGGTACCCACCATTTCTGCTGCACAGGTAAAAACTGCATTGTCCAAAGCCAAGAATAGAGCATCCATGGGACCTGATAATATCCCTGGCTGTGTCCTACATGAGCTACAAAATGAACTGACACCACATCTGTGTGCCCTGTTTAATCACAGCCTTACCTCAGGCTATGTCCCTAATGAATGGTGGACTGCTACAGTCATCCTGCTCCATAAAGGGGGTGCAACTACAGACCCTGGGAACTATCGCCCCATTAGCCTGATGAGTCTGGTATGCAACGCTATGGAGCGCATCATCATGGACTGCTTAACAAAGATATAGGCAATCTGCAAACTCTTGACCCCACACAGTTTGGCTTTGTCAAGGGGAGATCCTGCCTGCTGAACCTGGTTGACTTCTTCAAGGCAGTTACCAAGGCTATGGATGAGGACACGGCAGTGCATGCAGCCTACCTCAACCTGGTCAAGGCCTTTAATACAATTCCCTACTCACGTATCATTGATAAACTCACCAAACTAGGCATCAATCCTTACATCACTAGGTGGGTTGCAAATTGGCTCACAGACAAAACCCAGAGTGTGAAGTTGCGGATTCCAAGTCAGACTGTTGAACAGTCATGAGTGGAGTCCCACAGGCTTGGTTTTGGGCCATCTCCTGTTTGGCATCTACTTCTTAGAAGTCCAGGCCAACACAGAAGGACTCTGGCTGACCAAGTTCACTAGGAGTCATTATCAACTCCCCAAGTGATGCAGACATCCTACAAAAGGGTCTGAGACCAATGACTGATGTTGGAACCATGGCCTGAAGCTTAACGCCAAAAAATGAGTTATCATCCACTTTGGAAAAAACTCAGTTCCCATGAATTACCATTTTGATGGGAGCCCACTGAACACTGAAGGGGCCATAAAAGATCTGAGCATCCAGGTCAACAGTCACCTCACCTTCGACCACCACATTGCCACTGTTGTCAGAAAGTCCTTCTATGTGGCACATCTTATAACCAAAGGTTTCGCATCCAGGAGGAAAGAGGTCATCATCCCTCTCTACTCATTCCTCATTAGCCAATCATTGAATATAATGCCTCATTTGGCATGTACATGACCAGACACCTACAACAGCTGGAGGGGCCACAAAAATATCTCACAAAAAGGAACCTAGGCCTTAAACACATATCCTACACAGACAAAGGATCCACTGGATGGATCTAGCAGGAAGTACAATTTGGCCACACCCCTAACAACACTGTTCAGTCTCAGCCTCATTGGCTTAGCTAAAAATGGCCTGCAAGGGCAACTTGCCTAGTACTTGCCTATGAACCTATGTTCTTAACAAATAAACATGAATATTGCTACACCATTTTTAACAATTATCCTTCTCTTTATGAAGGTATAAACATTATAAATTGATTCTTCTATTCTTTCTTTCCATTTTTTTCTTATCTTTTTTATTCATCTCATTTAGAAATCTTTGATAAAAATATTTCACTGTACTGTAGAATGAATATGAAGTCCATCGTTGAACCAACTCGAAGAAATGTTTAACAGAAGTCAGCATGTTTACTGCCAAAAACCTTCAAAGCACCATAAAAGCCTAAATTACAGTTTTAGCCAGAAGTAATGATTAAGCAAATGCTGCAATCAGGTCTCTGGAATAGTAACTGGAAAAGTCCTTATGTTGTTATCGCATAGTCAGGACCATTAGTGTACACAATCAGACATGAAAGTGACAAGAAGCAAAATGAGATAAAATTGTGCATTTAGATCAGTGTAAGTTAATCAAGTCAATAGTAACTGACAACTGATATTACTTTTGTCTGTCTGTTCTACAAAGTGGAACATTAAAACAAGCCACACAACCTGCTTAAGTTAAAGAAATGAAGGTCAAAATAAATACACATGCAATATATTTACTAAAATTATAGGCGTCTTTCTGATTTACTGGATTTCAACTGTCTACACTTTATTTTCATTGCTGGCAAAAAAATGTCAGACAAGCATTTCTCATACTGTTGTTTCTCACTGTTACTTGGCTATAGATTATACTGCTTTATGTCACTGGGTATAACATCAAAAAGGCAGCTAATATCAGAAAGTTGCAAAGTTACGTGTATTTTTTGTGTTCATGATAAAAGTAGGCACAACATCCTAATAAAATTATCAAAACAGTTCAGAGTTGAAAACTAAAAGCATTAATGTTTTAAAAAGACTACAGCAATTTAGTTAGACAGGTTAAAGCAAAGTCAGATAAAGTTTGTATATTCAGGTTATAATGGCAGCAGTAGACTAAAGAGATCAGTTCATAAATGGGAAGACTGACAGCCTCTGTACAACGTATTTACTAAGATACAGTATAAGTTTGCACATGCTTTAAATGTACCGCAGTTTTGGGATTGTGCACACATTTCATTAGCAGGGAAAGGCATACCCTTTGGGATTATCTCCCTAAATCAGCAATAAATTACAGCACTCACTGATGTTTTATATGAAGATGCAGGAACTGCATTAAATGAGATATTTAAAAAAAAAATCAAATCCTAACAGACATTATTTATCGTTAGGTACTTGGAGTTAAGGCCATGTATATCCCAAAATGAGCAAATGTGGAAACTCTAGCCAATCCTAACAAGCAGTAAATCCAGGTGATAGCACCTGTAATGACACAGTTACAATGGTAAAGGCTAAGCTTTTATGGCAAAATAGTAACTCATTTCTTTCCAGAATACTTGAATGACACAGTGCAAAATGGTATTCAGTCTTGGTGTGTTTTTCATGATTACTTTAACACATCAAGGTTGGAATACTTAAGCATGAGCACCACAGGTGTGACAAGTAAAGCCTAAAAAGGGTTAACACCTAACTGGCAAGGTTTGTGTTACTTGGGTTACTTTGTGCCAGCTGTCAGATGCTTGTCTGATCTCCCTAAATGTACAGTAAGAAATCACAGAGTAAAAAAGGGATATAACTCCATCTCGGATTGTGAACACATCTTGGTCAGTACATACCTCTGGTATTCATGCCAACTTAGATATTAGTAAATTAGGAGTGTTAGATTTAGGTGATGGAGTTTTAGCAGAAACACGTTTTTTTCCTTTCTATAATGCAGGTAATGCAATATGAGAACTTAGAAAAGTAGTTCTTCATGAAGTCTTTGCCAACAGTACCTAGGAGTCTCTTAAAGCCATTACTATGTATTTACATATAAACCCTATTTATGCACATTTCAGAATAATTTGATAGTGTATCTCAACCTCTTCTCAACAAGCTCTCATAACACGATTAAGCAGTACTGCCATTGAATGGTTTTCTAGTTACTAAAAATAAACTGAAATAAAAAAACTACATAGAGATCGGCATGCATACAAACTGGCATACCCCAAACCACCCCTCTCTCAGGTCAATGTTTCCCAAAGACAGAACGAGGCCAATGAGAGTTTACATGATACACATGTTAATGAGGGGTGAAATGTAGAGCAAAATACACCGCAAGTGAGAAGAAGCGAACGCATTGCTAATAATAGATTAACACAGAGCAACCTGGAGAACTATGAGGCGGGTGGGCAAAATGCAGCAAATTTTCAGAACAGGGATCTAAACCATCCCCCACATCAGTCAGGAGGAGGGAGGGGTTATCAGCCCAAGAACAGCAATACCAGCAACAGCAACAACAAAAAGAACAACCGGAACAGACGGAGACGATAAACAGCTCAAAGGTAGACCTTGTGAATGTTTGCAATATAGTTTATAACTCTGACCATGACTTTAAAATTTATAATTACACCACAATAGGAATTAAACAGGAACTTGCAGACTTGTTGGCAAAGGGACAGAGTTTTGTTCCATCTTGTAAAACTGACATAGCAAATGTTCTCGTAGATTTAAAACTTTTTATGAGAAAACTGAATCTCAGGGTGTTGTTTGGTCAAGACAATAATGATGTTAATGACTTTAAAATAGCAAGCACATTTTATTCACCCTTACACCCTGTTTTGAACCATTTTGAACAAATTTGTGAATTGGCTCTACAGAATGTTTTAGAACAGGATAACAGGTCTACCCCTCATGTGTCTAACATCAGCAGCGAGGAAAAATTATTGATGGAGGGACTACAACAAGCAGGGTTACGAGTGATGCAACCAGATAAGGGTGGGGGGGGGGCGGTTTGGCTATAATGTATAATGAAGGATACATCAGCAGGATGGAAAAGGTCCTGAATAGTGATACTTATGTTGAAGTATCCAAGTCCGAGGTCAGTAGTGCTTACTTTAGAATTCGTTCATGGTTAAATTATTTATTTATTGATGCTAGGATTGATATGGACCTGTTTAATTATTTATCTATGCCAGCCCCCTGGATTCCTATATTTTTCAGAATCCCAAAAGTCCACAAAAACATTAAGGACCCCCCGTGAGACCATTAGTGGATGCAAGAAACAGCATCATGTATCCCCTGGCTAAAGTCATTGACCATACTTTAAAGAAATATGTAGTCCAGGAGAGTCAAATTTATAAGGACTCTTGGACATTCTTTTCAAACATTAATGATTAGATTTTCATCCAAACTGCAACTTTGTCATGGTTTAAGTAAAAGATTTATATTCCTCGATACCTCATTTGGAGGAAGCTGAGTGGGTCAGTTACGTAAGGGTACTTCATTAACTGAAGTATCACTTATCGAGGAACTTATTGATATTGTCCTTTCCCAGAAATTTTTTAACCTTCAATAACAGGTTTTACTTACAAAAAGTCGGGGTGGCAATGGGATCACCGTGCGGTGCTAGCCTAGCTAATTTAGTAATGGCTTATTGGGAACAGCACTTCATAAGGAACAACTTACAGATTGCCAACCGAATTGTATATCACACACGGTTTTTGGATGATATCTTTATGATTTTTGATGGTGATAAAAAGGATGCTTCTGATATGTTATTGTATTTTAATAGTACTACACAGTTCTTCACGTTTACATCCAATTTTAACACCAATCAAATAGCTTATCTGGATGTTGACTTAAGGAAGGACATAGTGAACAACTGTTATTGTGCGAAGATATTCCAAAAGGAGACATATTCTAATGCATTTCTCCATTTTAGTAGTTGCCATCAAAAACGTTCAGTTGTTAAGGGACAACTAGTAAGGGCTGCTCGCATGGTATCGAAAGATGAGGAATTCTTTATAGAATGCAATAATTTAAGCGAGATGTTTAAGAAAAGACATTACCCAGAGACACTGATCAATGAGTTAATTAGGGAAGTCCAAAATTAAAGAGCTACTAGTACTCTTAAACCAATTTTGCATATTAAGGAGACGTCAGTGGTTGTTAATGAACAGGACTGTATTAATGTGGTTCAGAAGAAGGTGTATAGTACAAGTGCACTTATTACTAGTTACAGTATCAACGCTCCAGTTATTTATTCTATTATCAATAAGAATTGGTCATTGATTGTGAATGACACTATCTTAAGACAAAAATTTCGGGAACCACCGAGAATAGTTTTTCATCGAGGGCAGAATTTAAAACTGTTGTTACAAATGAAACCCAGGGGCTCTTGTATTCGAAAAGGTATGTCCAAATGTAACGTGTAATTATTGTAAGCACATGGACATAGGTCAATGCTTTACATTAAGAGGACAAAGGTATTCGACTCAATTCAAGTTGAATTGTCAGAGTAAGGCAGTAGTATATGTGGCACAGTGCCAATAGTGCCCGGCCTTCTATATAGGGAAGACCGACTGTAGGTTGAGAGAAAGGTCTATGAGCACATTTATTACATCAGTAGATTAAAAAAGGAAAGTGCTTTAGCCCGTCACATTTGTACATACACTGACCATAATTTTAAATTTAGAGCTATTGATTGTGTTACCCCAGATGAGAGAGGAGGCCCTCAATCACTTCTTTTAGAAAGACTTGAGCTTAAGTGGCAATTGCGAACAAATGCTTGTCAATTTCCTGGCCTGAATGAAGTCTTTTCTATTTTGTGTATTTTGAAATTGAAATGTCTGGAGAGATAAGAGTGTTCATAAGCCCAAAGTGGTATTATAAGTTGCCATTTTATATATATATATATATATATATATATATATATATATATATATATGTTTGTGTGTGTGTGTGTGTGTGTGTATATATATATATATATATATTGTTTTAAGTTGCCATTATATGTATGTATATATATATATATATATACATGTATATATATATATATATATATATATATATACATTGTTTTATATACATATTTTTTATTTTGTTTTCAAAAATTAGTTTAACACAAAATGCATCTTTCATATGGTTACACTTGTATTGCTGATTGCTGTTTGGAACCTAATTTTGTTTTTTTATTATTATCATTATTTTTTTTTTGGCTTCATTCTATTTTAGTTAATAGTTTTATTCAGTGGAATTTTTATGGAATTATAAAGTTGAATACAAGTTCATGGGGCAAAGTTGATTTTTAGGAAACGTGTGGGAAGACAAGTTTTTAGAGTTAGGATATGTATGTGAAGGTTGTGGCCATGTGACTTGTGGATTTGCCAGTCATTGGTCCTCTTGAAACCACATGATTTTATGAGTGGATTATATAAACTTTGTTATATTCATTGTTTTTATCTGAAGAAGTCTCTCTACTATGAGAGACGAAAAGCGCTTCAAATAAACCTTTGTTTCCTGCCAGCTGAGTGAGTTTTCTTAGCGGTTTCTTCCTTGGTTTTCTAGTTACCACAACAGTCATACACAAGCTGTCAAATGGCAGGATTCCCACTCTACTCACCAGCCAGTACAAAAGGAGAGTACCACAGGATTCAAAACTAGGACCCTTCCTATTTAATATATTCATAAATGACATGCACAAGGCAGCCAAGCATAAAACTGTCATACAACATGCTGATGACTCAACTCTTGTCTGCTCAGCCACAACACAATACCAACTCCAAACAATCACCCAAGACTCCTTTTCTTATATTGAGACCTGGCTAGAATAATTTCAACTACTCCGGAATCATAAAGCACTAAACTAATCACACTTCCCACCAATGAGTAGTGCACTAAATATTGTCTCATCTAATAACACCAAAACTAAAAAAGTCAACCATACCACATTACTGGGTGTTACCATGGATAAACTTAAATTTGACCAGCAAACCAGTAATGTTGTACAGAAAAACATGCTAAAATTAGGGCTACTTTACAAAGCCAGGCCATTTTTCACTAACCACAGCAGGAAGGTAACTGCAACATCCCTCTTAGCTCCAAGCCTGCTGTTATGCATGTATTTTCACTAATTTTCAGACTACACTAATGAGCAAGCTTGAACAGTGTTATAATAAAATAAGTTAATATGCATTTGACTGCCTAAACTGAACCCATAAATGTATTCTCTTGCAGAACCTATCACACCACATACCATACACACAGCTCATAACAGCACATAAAATACAACACTCCTCAAGTACTCCAGCCATCAGCAAAGCAATAAAATGGAACAATAATGGCACATAAAATACTGTACCACTCCTCAAATACCCCAGCCATCTGCAATAAAATAAAATGGAACAATAATGGCACATAAAATAATGCAACACTCCTCAAATACTCCAGCCATCTGCAATACAATAAAATGGAACAATAACTGCACATAAAATACTGCACCATGCCTCAAATACCCCAACCATCACCAATACAATAAAATGGAATAATGGTACATAAAATATTGCACCGCTCCTCAAATACCTCAACCATCTACAATACAATAAAATGGAAGAATAATGGCACATATAATACTGCACCACTCCTCGAACACCCCAGCCATCTGCAATACAATAAAATGAAAGAATAATGGCACATAAAACACTTCACCACTCCTCAAATACCCCAGCCATCAGCAATACGATAAAATGGAACAAACCTCAAAGGAACCTTCCATCAAAGGACAATAGAAACCCAAAAATCTAGCAACTTGCATGGGATCTCCTTATACTCCCAGTTCTCAGTAAGAACACCTAAACTATGGAAAAGCACTCCCTTCACCAGCAGGCAAATAAACAATATACTTGTTGTTAAGACCATCCTCAAAGTACATCTAAATCATACTAGAATTTGCAAATGTCCTAAATCTCCAGGTTAAAAATATCCCACTACTCATGATTTCCTCTTCTTACTAAACTATTTATTTCCAACTGGCTATTTATATCTTACCAATGTCAGTTTGTTGTACTTGTCCCATAAGAAATGTAGGCACTTCTGCCTTTTCACTAGCTTACAAATCAACATGACTATAGAAGAATATCACATTACTTTAGCTACCAAATGTTGATAATTTCTACAGTTTAGTGATTTTATTGCATTCATACTGATAATTTCCTGGTTCATTAAGGTTCTGTAATATGTACCAATGTCACTTCTTAGAACTTACTATACTTAATGTTGTTGTGTGAGGTTTCCTATTTACTCAGTTTTATATTTTTGTACATATATTTCTTTACAGCTTGGTTAAATGTTGTTATATTGGACATTTTATGTTTTCTGGAGCTTTTCTCCCCAGGCTTCCTCTGATAATAGGCAACTGAATCTAGATTGCCTTTTCTGGTAAACAAAAGCAAACAAATAAATAAATAAATGCCAAAATAACAATTATAAGAACTGTAGTAGTACAGAACTGTATATTTCGTGAATTCATGCTCGTGGCAGAGGGGGCACCATGTGCAGTCCAGAGGATGGAATGCTATTCATATATACCAGACAACAGCAAATCAATAAAACATCATCTGGAGACCATTGCTCAAGTAATAGTAGAACAAAAGCAGATTATTTGGATTCATCATTTAACTGGCTGGTTAGTATATTTATAGGCTGGACAGGAGTAGTAATAAAATTGTTTCTTTTCATTAACATTTCTTTGCTTTTCTGTATATGTAGTTTTATAATGATAAAAAAGATGTGCTCAAATGTTCAGACTAAAATGAAAAATGTAATTACAACTAAAGAAATGTTTACATTGTGAGTCCATGTTAATGGACTTCTCTGGAGAATTGGCTGACCTTTATGTAAAATATAAGATGGTTCCCCTGTCTCCATCTTATATAAACAGTGATTTTCCATTTTGCATTACAGAACAGTATAGCAGTGGATACCTTATCTGCATGTATTAGCTATCTGATTCAGGAAATGTTTAAACACAACACTGATGTTTAGGAATGTTATTACTATTATTATGATTATTACCATTATTATTATTATATTATGCTAACACAGCTAAATCACAAAAGGACCTGAAAGCAGGTGCTTGTTAGAAAACATCTAACCAAGAAATCTATCCAAGACTATTTCTGTTTTTGCTTACTGTATGCATGATTTTATATTACATATTTACCCATGCCAAAAATAACCCTTACTACTTAAACTTAGACATCTCTCTTCCAGCTCGTTATGCCATGTCAAAATTACCCCTCTCTAGTAAAAATGACCTCTTTTTCCCCGTGTTTCTATCCTTTTTCTATTTTCCTTCCTCTCCTGCTATTTTCCTTATTCTTAATTATCCCTCCTCTCTCTCTCCATCCGTACTTCTTTGTTTCAACTTACCTGCTCCACCTGTCCTCACTTCGATGAACCCTTCCGCTCGTCCTATCTACTCTCTCCTCATAATGTATGTATGCCAGTATGTTCTAAATTTCTTACTCATAATGCATGTACTCTAATGTTCTAAATACCATATTTAAATTAATGCCTAGGATTGTTACTGTATTTTTCCATCTAGCTAGCTATGTAACTGCAACTATATTTCTATGTTTTCTCTATTGCCTATAGTTATCTATGTAACTGTAACAGTATTTCTCTGTATTATTGTAATGTGTAACATCTGAAATGTATGTGGAGCTTTTCTCCCTGGGCCTCCACTGAAAATGGGCTCTCCTAGGCCTAGTGGACATTCCCAGTAAACAAATGCAATAAATAAATAAATAAATAATAAATATCCCTCTATCTGGCTCTCTCCTGAAACAACCTCATCCCTCACTACATTTCCTGCATCTTATGTTCTAGTATTGTTTCCTGTCTGCCTCTTTCACTCATTATCTCCTCCCACACCACCTTAAGGAGGTTACACTATAGTATTAGTCCCCCTCTGTCATGAGGATCTTTTTTCAGGTTGGAATGAGAATTAAATGCATTTCACTGTGCATTGAATACTATCAAAGTTTTATTTACATTTTATCATAGTATTTTTCTCCTGCATTATTATACACCTTCTTTAGGCAGCTTTCCATTTGTCATACATTTGGCAAAAATGTATTATGCATTTTATTTTTTTATTATTTTTTTGTCTGTCCTGCACAAAAAAAAATATATTTCTCATGTTGTTAAATCTTGTTTTATCCTGTTAGTAATTTTACAAATGTTATTTTTACAATCCTGTTAAGCAATTTTGTAATTGTTAGCTACTGTCGTTTACTATCTTTTGTTTTGTTGTGGAGCTTTTCTCCTCGGGTCTCCACTGAAAATGGGTCTCTACCCAGTCGGACTAACCCGGTTAACAAATGTCAAATAAAATAAATGTCAAATAAAAAAATATTAAATGTCACTGCAGTTATTCTTTTCAGAGCTGAATATATTTCTGTTTTGTAATTGAAATGGTATACAGTAGGCCCTGGCAGACAGCTCACCACCAGTCAGATAACAATTACTGGTCTCCCAGAAGAAGAAAAGCTGCATTTTGTCAAGTGTACAGGAATCTGTTGCAGCTCCTTAGAATATGCACAGAATATACACATTAAAGAAGGTGGTGAGGTAAAGGCCTATAGTATCTAGGCTGAGACCAGTCTCTATTAATCATTTTGTTACATGTTATTTCACAGATAAATCAGTAAATTGCAGACAGATCCATACTCTTTTTTTTTTTTTCATACAGTCTTGGACAGTTGTTAGTAAAATCCCAAACAATAATTTAAATTACCAGCAACTTAGAAATAATAATAAAAAAATAACTGAAATCACCAGCAACTTAAAAATAAAAAACTAATAAAAATCTTCCTATTTAGCAATGCAACCGAAATACCAAAACAACCCCAAAAATTCTGGGCAACTATAAATCAGCTCTTATACCGAAGGCCAATCTGTAACCCCAACTACCTCCACCACAAATACACTAGATAATATTTTAATTTTAAAATTATTTTACCAGGATAAATCCAGCTGGACACAAAGTATCCGTTTTCAGTGGAGTCCTGGGGAGAAAATCTCCAAGGAAGTTAACAGAGAACATACATGGTTTAGATAATAAAAAAACTGGTATACAAGGGAAGAGAAAAAAAGTAGTACAAGAACAATTTTATAAAATTAGAAGTTATGTACCTACCATAACGTTCCATGTTAGTTGTCTTCTTTTCACTTTCTTTCTTGCTGGATGAGTTCAGAGCCGATCCTCGGCTCCGACTCGGCCACTCTAAAAGCTCGAGAGATAGTTCCACCGGCTCGAGGCTCCCCTATATCCCACAATGCTAGGCGGTAACTCCTCAGATCTCAATTGAAAGCTAAGCCCAGTAAGGAAATTCCATAAAAGGAACAAAACAAACTCCTCTAGGTCTGTCCAGGCTAGGGGGAAGGAGGGTGGGACGCAAGAAAGAAGGCGAGAAGAAGACAACTAACATGGAACGTTATGGTAGGTACATAACTTCTAAATGTTAAGTTGTCTATCTCGCCTTCATTCTTGCTGGATGGGACCGCGTCCCTAGCACCTTGTCCCGGGTGGCCTATCGGAACAGACTCTTGAGTACAGTGGAACCAAAGTTGGCTTGGTCCCTAGAGGCCAAGTCCAACTTATAATGAGAAATGAAGGTATGGGGAGAAGCCCAAGTAGCTGCAGAACAAATCGAATCAATAGGCAACCTATCTTGGAAAGCTATAGATGTGGCTAAAGCTCTAGTTGAATGAGCCCTGGGTTTGGATGGCAACTGTTGATGTCTGATCTCAGACATGGGTAATCAACGAAGTAAGCCATCTAGAGAGAGATACTTTAGAAACTGGAAGGCCCATTCTACCTTCTGCATAAGAAACAAACAGTTGATCAGACTTCCTGAATTGTTTGGTCCTGTCTAAATAGTACCCAAGTTGGCGATGAACGTCTAAGCAATGTAATTTTTGTTCTGACCTGTTCGAATAATTAGGGAAGAACACAGGAAGATCAATGGTTTGATTCAAATTTGCCAGTGAAGCTACCTTAGGCAAAAAAGATGGGTTAGTACGTAAGGACACCCTATCCTTATGAAACAAAAGATAAGGGGGTCGACTACACAGAGCATGGAGTTCAGAGACTCTTCTAGCTGAAGTGATAGCTACTAAAAAGAGTGTTTTCCAAGATAGTAACTTCAATGAACATGAAGCCGCAGGTTCAAAGGGGGGAAGAATTAAGGACGCTAGAGCCAAGTTGAGATCCCATTGAGGAGGAGGATCCCTGATAGGTGGTTTGAGGAGAAAAACTCCTTTTAAAAAGGCTTTGCAGAGTTTGTGAGACATAATGGAGGACTCTGAGACTCCAACATGAAAGTTCAATATTGCTGCCAATTGAACTTTGATGGTAGACGGAGACGAACCTGAGTGGAAAAGTTCGGCTAGAAAGTCTAAAACTGATTGAATGGAAGCAGTGAAAGGATCTATATTCTTTGACTGCGCCCAACAGGAAAAACGTTTCCACTTACTATGATAAATCTTCTGAGTGGAAGATTTATGAGAGGCTATCAAAATATCTCGAACTGAGTGAGATATTAGAGGAAGCCTGGCTAGAGTTGCAATTGGAGGAACCATGCTGTGAGGTTCAGAGAAGGGAGGGAGTGGTGCAACTGACCCGACTGATGGGTCAAGAGGTCTGGAACTGGGTCCAGATGCCAAGGTTGCTCCAACAGATAACGGTGGAGAAATGGGAACCAAACCTGTCGAGGCCAGTAAGGGGCAATGAGGATCATTTAAGCTTTCTGAGCGATGGCTTTCTGTATTAGCTGAGATATCAGTGGGAAGGGAGGAAAAGCATACAGAAGTCCCCGGGGCCAATCGTGTACTAGAGCGTCTCTGCTGGGGTGGCCTGGTTGGGGAAAGAGGGTAAAGAAATTGTCGCACTTGCTGTTTTGGGGAGTAGAGAAAAGGTCGCAGCAAGGCCGGCCCCACTTTCGAAAAACTTTCTCCAACACTGAATTCTTCAGAGACCACTCGTGAGGCATGAGAATAGCTCTGCTCAATTTGTCTGCAATCACATTGGACTTCCCGGGAATGTGCGTTGCTAACAGAAACCGCTGAGAAGAAATCACCCATTGCCACAGTCTGAGTGCCTCTCGACATAGGGGGTAAGATCTGGTTCTGCCTTGTTTGTTGATGTACCACACTACAGACATACTGTCTGTCTGAATTGCTATAGTTCCCTTGGGAAGAGAGTCTTGTAAGGCTTGCAACGCTAGAAGCACTGCTCTCATCTCTAGGACATTTATGTGCAAGTGGCACTCGAAAGGCTGCCACATGCCTTGGACCGTCCTGCCCTGGTAATGCCCCCCCCACCCGATCAGGGAGGCGTCCGTTGTCACTGTAGCAACCGGAGGAGAAGGGACGAAAGGTCTCCCTAGGAAGAGCTGGGAAGATGTGATCCACCAACAGAGATGATTCTTGCACGATTGTGTTATCCGAATAGGATGGGACATTGGAAGTCGTTGGAAAGACCATTGTGTGAAGAGCATCCATTGTAAGATTCTCATATGGAAGCGAGCTAATGGTAGAAGAGGGATGGCCACCGCCATAATCCCTAAGACCTTCAGGATCAATCTGGCTTTGACTTTGTTGCTCTGCAAGACAAGAGAGACCTGTCTGTGTATGTCTGCTATTCTCTGCTCTGTGAGTCTGGCTGACATGTTGACTGTGTCTAGATTTGCGCCTATGAAGGTAATAACATGACAAGGCGACAAGACAGACTTTTCGTAATTTATTGAAATGCCTAGTGTTTGACATGTGTGAAAAGTGTAGTCTCTGGCAAGAAGCAAAAGATGCTTGGTGGGGGCTGTAAGGAGCCAGTCATCTAAATACGGAAACACCTGGAATCCTTGTCGTCTCAGATGAGAGGCGACCACTGCCATGCATTTGGTAAACACTCGGGGGGCTGTAGTGAGTCCAAAGGGCAGGGCCCTGAATTGGAAATGACTGGTTCCCAGCCTGAAGCGGAGGAATCTCCTGGAGCGTCGACTCATTCTGATGTGATAGTACGCATCCTGGAGATCTATTGAGCACATCCAGTTGTCCCGCCCCAAAAGGGGTAGAATGGATTTCAGCGTGACCATCCGGAACTTTGTTTTCTTGACAAACTTGTTCAAGTTGCTGAGATCCAAAATGGGTCTCCAGTCCCCTGTTTTCTTTGGAACCAAAAAGAATTTGGAGTAGATTCCGGATCCTTGTTGGTCTGCTGGAAATGGTTGAATGGCTCTTTTTGCAAGCAGCTTTGAAATTTCTAGTGCTGCTTGCTCCCTTTGACTGGGTGGAACGTCTGGAAGGGATTTTTTTGGATTGCTTTGGAATGAAAAAAATGGGATTCTGTAGCCTTCGGAAATGATAGACTGTACCCACTTGTCTTGAGTTAGGGATAGCCAGGCTTCTGGGTACAGAGATAATCTTCCCCCGACTGCCTCCGAAGGTGGACAGTCGGGCAACACCTCAGGGATGCTGAAAGGGCTTGTCGGAAAAGGTTTCTCGACTGCCCTGATTCTGCGGGCCCCCTCTGCCTCTCGGACGGCGTCTACCATTATTGTTCCCCCCTCTGCCTCTAGAGGGGAACCAACTCTGTGCGCCAAGAAAATCTCCCTGAGATTGTTTGCGGAACCACATCTTTCCCCCCTTCTGGCCTTTGGGGTAAGGCCTAGAAGGAGTAGAAAAATGGACTCCGACGGCAGAGAGAGTTTTGCCATCAGTCTCGCACCTAGTCAGGGTTTCCTTCACTTGAGGACCAAAGAGGGATGATCCATCAAAATGGGAGTTAGTGAAGGATGCCTTGAAAGGGTCCGCAAAGTTACATAGCTGCATCCAGGAGTGCCGACGCAAGGCCACACCTGTACCTGCCGCTCTACTCGCTCCATCCGCCGCATATGAAAGGAGGCGCATGGAGGAGTTAGTTATAGAATTAAGGGTCGCCAGCTGAGAGTTCATCCTATCCTGAAAACCCGCAGCTGTTGGGTCCTTTAACATTTCGCTCGCTTCCTTGAGCAAATCCCTCTGAAGACGAGTGAAATGACACAGATAATTCAGCGAGCGCATAGTAAAGGTCGCCGACGAGAACATCCGCTTCCCGTACCTGTCCATAGACCTACACTCCTTGTTAGGAGGATGAACAGGCACCGAAGGATCAGCTAACTCCTTCTTGGTGGCCGCAGCCACCACCATAGCATGAACAGAGACACCTTTGGTTAAAAATTCTTTGTCCTTGGGGGCAGTGATAAATTTTGATGGTCTCCTGGGGGTGGGTTCCACTGAGTCAGGAGCCGTCCAGGCCTTCTTTGCCACCACTTGCATGAGGGGGTCAAAGGGAGGGGACACCCAGGAGGTGGAAGGGTGAGAGCCAAATGCCTCAAGATACACCGATTCATCCTCTGAAGGGTTGAGGGCTGGCCAATTCCCCCTCTGTTTTAAGATTTCGAGGATGTCTGCAAAGGAGACATCTTCAGAGGGGGAACCTTCAGAATCCTCTAAATCAGTGTCAGAGGTGACAGACTCAGGGGAGTCAATGTGCTTCCTCTTGCACTGCCTCTTCCTAGGGGGCTCTCCTACCGGGTCAGGAGAGGCCTCGGAAGAGGAGGAGATCCCCACTGGGGATACTTGAGGAGCTGGCTCTCTACAATCCGGGATGAGAGAGTGAGCAGAAATCACCGGAGGCACCATGGAGGGAGGGGCAGACGGAGCCGACTGTGGAGCTGAACCAGGTTCTAACACGCTCCTCATGACCTCGAAGGCACCCCTGTCAGGCAGAGCCAGAGGTCTCCACTCCGAAAAGCTGAAAACCTTCCTCGGCACCGACAGTGATGGCTCCGAGGCCGATGTCGGAGCCAAACTCACCAGCGCCGAAGCACCGAGAGGGAGAGTGGGGTCGGACAAGGGTCCGATGCCACTCACCCCCTCGGAGCCGACGAGGGAAGTCCGGCGCCGAGATTCTTCCAAGGAAGACATCGGAGCAGACGACGGCACCGAAGACAACGGTATCAGTTCCGACGCCACCACAGTCTAGGGTCTGAGCCGCCCCTGCTCCGAACTCAAAGGAGTCAGAGGAGGAACATTCTGAGTGATGGGATTAGCCCTCGACTGGTGAGTCGGACTTTGAAGCATCTGGGCCAGTGCCTCGGACTTAAGAAGTCGACTCACTACCCTCTGAAGGTCATGATCTGATAGTCTCGATGACCTAGAGGAGTGAGATCTATGGCTCCATTCAGACAGCAATGGTGATGCTGGAGCCGAATGAACGGAGCCGATAGATGGTGATCGGGACCTTTTTCTGGAGGTCGGTTCCGACAATTTGATCGGAGCCGACTCACCGATGTCTTCCTCGGCTCCGGCCGGAGCTGAGGAAATAGTAGGGACATGAGTTAGAGTGTCATCGGCTCCGGCCAGAGCCGATGTTCGAACAGCCTTCGGAGCCCCCAGAAGACGACTCAGAGACTGGAGCCGAAGGTCTGGAAGGCTTTGAGGGTTTCCCCGAGGATTGAGTCAGGGGACCCTCAGGCTTCAATAAGCCCCTTAGAATGAGCTTATTTTTATGCTCCTGCAGGACTCTAGGGCTGAAGCCATGGCAAACAGCACACGAGTCCTGCAGGTGCAAAGGTCCCAGGCAGTATACACAAGAAGTGTGACCGTCTGTCAGAGACATCTTCTGACAGCATGAGTCACACTTCTTAAGCCTGAGACCTTCGATTCCTTAGACATGCTAAGAAAAGTAGAGTAATCACGCAAGTCACACACACACAGATTACCCTTAAAGTAAAATAAACTAAATTAAACTAAATAAAATTTATTAATTTCCTCAGAAAAACCCAAACACTCCAACTACTAGGAAGGGAGGGATGAGTTTAAGGGAAGAACTCTAAAAGTTCTTGGAAAAACGGTGGGGAACTTGAAGGGGATGGTAAAAAACTACCTAAAAGGGTTTCAAATACAGGAAAAATAACTCAAAGGGGTCTAATTTTTTCAAAAGTTTAGTTAGAAACAACTAACCTGATGAGCCGGTTGAAGAGCACCTCGATAGCTATAGCGGCAAACGAGATCTGAGGAGTTACCGCCTAGCATTGTGGGATATAGGGGAGCCTCGAGCCAGTGGAACTAGCTCTCGTGCTTTTAGAGTGGCCGAGTCGGAGCCGAGGATCGGCTCCGAACCCATCCAGCAAGAATGAAGGCGAGATAGACAACTTAACATCAATAAGATACTCAGGAGTAGAACCCCTATTTGCAATATTTACAAAAAAAAAGTACATATCAGGTGAGTATATCAGGTGAGAATATAGTGTATGCAATGGAGGCATACAGCGGGTCACTTATATGGAGTAGTGAGTCTTCAAGGGGGTCTTTGCAGTTGCAGAGAGGGTTAGCATAGAGATGTGAATTAAGAAGGCCTTTGAAGGTGCTTGTGTGACTTTGTAGCCCATCTTCAGGTGGGAGGGTGTTCCATACTTTAGCAACATCATAAGAGAATAGGGCCTCCCCAGCACGGTTATTGCATGGGTTGATTTCAGTCAGGTTTTTGTTACATGAACATAGTTCCCTTTTGGGGTTGTGAAAGTTTAGTATGTCAGCTAAGGCAGGGCTCTTCCCCGGATGAAAAAGAATTTGATGGGCTATGGGCTATGATCAGTTGGTGGTAGTATAGGAGGTTTGGAAATTCTAACCAGTGTAGTTTAATTAGGGATTAGCAGTGGTGGGAATGTGATCTATTATTGGCATCGAACCTAGCTATTTTATTGTAGCATGTGGAGAGTTTGTTCAGGTTAGTTTTGTTAATGTTGGTGAGGACTGGAGAGGCGTATAGTAGTGTTGTTGTAACTGGGTTAAAAGTGAAGGGGGTGGAGTTAGTCTGGTACTTTAAGGGTTGATGTTGGGTCATGGGTGATATTGCACTTACCAGGTTCAGTACTGAAGAGGTAAAGTAGTTAATAAAACTAGATGTCATGTGTGGATCAGTACCTGTGATATCTGGGGGTGGTGTGGTAGCTTTACCAGGCTGGAGGATGTTGTTCACTACAGCCCAGAATTTCTGTGGGTTGTTGTTATGTTTACTTTGTAGGGAAATATAGTAGTGTTTCTTGTCCAACCTAACCTGCTTTTTTGCTTTATTTCTGAGCTCAGCAAAGCTTTGCCTAGTTATGGGAGTTTTGTATTTTTGCCAAGTTATCCAAGCTTTGTCTCTAGTCTTGAGTAAGATTTCTGTGGCTTTGTTTAACCAGGGGGCAGGGTTGCTTCACAATCTTACAGTTTTTAGTGGGGCTAGTTGGTTTAAAATCTCTAGGAATTTGGCATTAAAGTATTCTACTGCATTATCCAGGGGAAGGGTTTTTATGGGAGCCCAGTCACAGAATTTTAGGGCTTCTGAGAATTGTTCTGGGGAGAAGTTTTTTGGGAACGGATTTGTAAGAGAACAGGAGTGTTAGTAGATTTTATTTTGTGCCGAAGGAGAAAGGTTGGGTTATGGTCACTGAGGGAGTCGTAGTATTCCAGACAGGTGGGCAGTATTGGGCTGGTTAGTCAGGATCCAGTCTAAGGAGGATTCTCGTTTGGTGGTTTTGTCAATTCTTGTGGGTGAGTGTATGAGTTGTATGAAATTATATAGGTTTATGTGGTTGGTGGCTATGGGTGAGTGTATAGTGTTCCAGTCTATGTTGACATCACCTAGGAGTAAAGTTTCTTGGGACAGGGAGTAGGAAGCCCAGTGGAGTATAGATTCTAGTGTCTTAAGGTTGTCTCCAGGTGGTATATAAATGCTGAGTAGGTTTAGTTGTTTGTATTGGTTTAGTAGGATTTTGGTGAATAGGGTCTTGGCAGTGTTGAAATCTGGGGATTCTTTTTGAAGAAGCTGGACTTTTAATTTGGATTTGTAAAGAAGGGCAATGCCACCACCTTTTCTGTGAGGTCTATCAACTCTTAATATGTTGAAGCCAGGTGGAGTTATAGAGTTATCTTTAATGTGGGGTTTAAGCCATGTTTCTGTAATCACTATAATGTCTGGGTTGTATACAGAGATAATTCCGTGTAACTGTTCTATTTTATTTATGATACTGTGAATGTTTAGGTTTAGAAAGAGTAAATCAGTGGGTTTATGCTTAAATGGGAGGTTGGGGTTGGGTGTGGTATGGGTGCTGTATGTTGGGCCAGGATTGGGGTGGATATCACCTCCTAGTAGTAGTAGGGCTGCAATGCTGGTAATGGTTTTAAGGTAGAATACAGTTAGGAAGTGGCATTTGAGGCTGGGGTATTTTTTGGATTGTGAGGAGTAATGGATAGGAGAGATGAGTTGAAAAATTAAAGGGTAAAGGATAATTGGTTGTGCGTTTGCAGGTATGAAGGGATGGTTTGTGGTGTATGGTAGGGTCGGGGATTTGATACAGTGCATAGTGTTAAGTGGATGGTGATAAGTAGTAATGAAGGAGAAAAAGTAAAGACAGATGGGTAGGGAAGGCAAGAGTAATGGGACGATATGGTTGTGGGAGTGTGGTATTGGTGACATGGTGATTGAGTTATCTGTGTTGGAAGACTGTGGATGGGTGTAGGAGAGAGGTGGTATGCAGTTATGTGGTTTATTGGAACAGAGGTTGTGGTGGGTTTAATGGAGTGAGGGTGTGGTTTAATTTTAATAATATGCAGTATAAACAAAATCTTTTAAGATATACAATAACAACGTCAGATAGAATGCAATAAAGTAAATGTTACAATGTCAAAATAGATAAGAGAGTATATGCATACAGTAGAAGTTTTTTTTTTTTCTATAGTCTATTCAGATACACTTAGATTACTAACTTATACAACATGAACAGAACTGTGCCCTAAGCAATCTATCCTAACAATTCACAGGAAAAAAAAAAACTACAGCAGATCCAGTACCAAGTTATACATTAAATATAAAATAGCAAAAAACTGTCAAGCAAAAATACAAAAGCATGTAATCAAATATGTCAATTGCGCTAGAGTGAAAAACTCTAAAACTCCACTGTGATAATCACAAGTCACTGACCCCAAGACCCTTAGTTAAATCAAATTAAAAATATCAAAAGACCACATAGCCTATAAATGTCAGTTTAAGTGTTATAAAACAAACGGACCTGTAAATTAAAAAATACCAAAAACTACTTTGGCATATATATCAAAAATATATATACACACCCATCTTATATAGTCTGATGTGCACTAATACAAAATAGTGCTGTCCATTGAGTAATTAGAACAAACTTCCATATCTATAACATAACTTGTCAAAGTTTGTTCACATACCTAAGATCCCATATATTTCCCAACAGACCATCAAACTAACATACAAAAATCAAAATATCAGTGAGTTTGTTGCTACTACTTCTGACAAATAATGCTTACAAAAATAAGATGTTAAACCAAACAATCCTAAATATATTTTAATTTTAACAAAAATGTGGTTAAATAAGTGTCCATTATAAGTGAGCTGTAGCTTGTATTAAAGTTTGTGGATGCAGGGCCCCAAGTGACTAAATATATGTTTACCAGAATTATCCAGATGTCAGCATTCACTTCTTCATAGGTTCATACTGGGCTATCTGCCCTGGGGCAATTATAAGCCTAGCCCGATTCTGTATGGCTTATACCACCCCTTTATTTGAGTATACTATGCCCTTTTTAAGGTTTAGTTTACTGTGCCTCTGTCTAATAGTGACATGGGAGTAATCCCTGGGACAAACCTACGATCCCCCATCCACCTATCGAGATTCTTCTTGAAGAGATTCAGTGAGGTGCTCTGCCTCACATGAACTGGAATTCTATTCCAGAGCGATGGGAGCCTCTGGGTTATGAACCTGTCCCTCCAGCAAGTTCTATTTATTTCTGTGCTGAGGTTCAAGTCCCTCGAGCGTGTGGCTCTAAGGGATTTAGATTTACTGAGGTGGAGCATGTCCATTAATTCTGGATTTGACATAGCTTTGTATGTCAGGCATAGATCGCCTCGATGTAGGTGGTATGCAACTGAGTAGAGCTGGAGTTTTTTTAACCGAGCTGCATATGGCATCTGTTTGAGACCCTTGATCCTCTTGGTGAGATACTTTTGGGGTCTTTCTAATTGCTGCAGGTGTCGCGTAAGGTACATCCCAAAAGGGGCATTGTATTCTATGATGGGCCTGATGAGGGATGAATAAAGGGGTATGATTACCTCTCTTGATCTAGATGTGAAACCCTTCGTGATGAGGTGGGCTATGTAGAAGGTCTTTCTAACCACTTTGGCAATATGGTTTTCAAAGGAGAGATTGCTATCAACTTGGGTCCCCAGGTCCCTAATAACTTTCTCTGTACTTAATGGGTTTCCGCCTATGTGGTAATTTGTGGGCAAATTGTTTTTGCCAATGGGTATGACTATACATTTTTTGGCATTTAGCTTTAAACCGTGGCGCTGGCACCAGTTATCCGTCTCTGTGAGACCTTTTTGAAGGTTGTTTGTGTCAGCTGGAGAGTTGGTTATGGCGCCCAGTTTGCAGTCGTCTGCGAACTTGGTGAGCCATAGTCCTCCCACGTTTGCCTGTACCTCGGAAAAGTATATACCGAACAAGACTGGTCCCAGGACAGAACCCTGTGGGATGCCCCTTGTGACCGGTTTCGAGTCTGACATGGCTCCAGCAACTCTCACTCTGTGGGTTCTGTCTTTGAGCCAGTTTTTGACCCATCTTGTGACATAGGGGTTTATATTTAAGCTGGATAGCTTATCTATGATGCCCGAGTGGGGTATTGTGTCAAATGCCTTTGCAAGGTCCAGATAGGCTATGTGGACTACCTTCCCTTCATCTATGGCTTTGGTGACTGTTTCGAAGAAGTCAACCAGGTTCAAAAGGCAGGATCTGCCCTTGACAAAGCCGAACTGGGTAGGATCTAGTGTCTGTAGGTCCCCAGTGTCTTTGTTTATGAGCTCCATGATGATTCTCTCCATAGCCTTGCAGACTAAGCTAGTCAGGCTTATGGGGCGATAGTTTCCAGGGTCTGTAGAGGCTCCACCTTTGTGGAGTGGGACCACTGTTGCTGTACGCCATTCTGTGGGCACATATCCTGTAGTGAGGCTGAGATTGTATAGCTGTTTTATTTGAGGGATTAGTTCCTCTTGGAGTTCATGTAGGATGCAACCTGGGATGCCATCTGGTCCCATGGAAGCAGTGTTTTTTGCTTTGGAGAGGGCAGCCTTCACCTGAGCATCAGAGATGTTTGGGAGGCAGCCCTCTGCCGGGATAGATACTTGCTCTTTTGGGGGGGGGGAGAAGTTTGCACTGAACCTGTCTGCCAGGATATTGGCGATGTCTGTGGGTTCAATGTATTTTTTGTCATTTAGAATCAACTCAGAACAAGTCTGGGAGTTGCATCCCAGGTTTCTAACATAACTGAAAAAAGCCTTATGATTGTCTTTGGTGTCCTATGCAAATTTTCTCTCGAAGCTGGCCTTGGAGGATTTTATGAGGGATCGTAATTTTTTGCTAGCACTGATCAGAGATGCCTTCCCTATTAGGGATTTTGCTCTATCATGTAGTAGCTTCCTCCTTCTGTTGTACAGTTTATTTATGGCAGGGGTCCACCAGACTGGACGCCTGCCTTTGGATGATTGGGGCTTGGTTTTGTTTGGGATAGCATGATCCATGCATTCCTGGAGATGTCCATAGAATGCGTTTATATAGGATTCTGCAGTTTGGGCCGTAGTTTCCACTGGCCCTGGGGCCTTGAAGGATTCCACTTCGGTTTTGAGAAGTGAGAAGTTCGCTTTTGAGAAGTTTTTCACTGTGGTTTTCTGGGCTGGGGTGGGGTCGGGATGTGGACATCCAGTGAAATTAATTTATGGTCTGATCTTACCAATGAGGGATATACTTCTGGTGTGGAGCATAGAGTCCCCATGTTGGTAATGATCAGGTCTAGTATGTTGTCCCCTCTTGTGGGAGTGGTGACTAGTTGTTCCATAGCATTTGAGTTTATAATTTCCAGGAACCTTTGGGCTAAGGTGCTGGGGCTTGAGTAGTGCTCCCAGTCAATGTTTGGGTAGTTGAATTCACCCAATATAATGGTGTTCGGAGAGATCTTCATGTTCTCCAATGTTTTCAGGAAAGCCAAGTGGGATTTCTGACTTTGAGAGGGTGGTCTGTAGGATGCTATAAACTGAAAAGCAGTCTTGCCCACTGTTAGTTGCACATGGATGGTCTCCGATACTTCGTGCAATACCACTAACCTGGAGGTGTGGATATCCTTGATAAATATGGAAACTCCTACTCCTTTTGTGGTTCGGTCCAGGTTTTGGGGCCGAAAAGCATGATATGAGGTATAGCCTGGTAGTGCTGGGGTGCTCTCTGGAGCCTTGAACCAGGTTTCTGTCACTGCACAGATATCGATGTTCTCCATACTGAGAAGAGCTTCGAGTGCGTGCATCTTGAGGTTAAGACTTCTGGCGTTTAGCAGCATTACCCTTAGTTTCTTGTTCCTTGTGCTGTCTATGGGGGTGGGTTTGACTTTTGAGCCCTGCCTAAAAAAGGCACTATGGGGGTGGCAAGAGCCTTTGCCAATATTTGAAAGCCCAGTGGTGACAGGTGCAAGCTGTCCCTAGCGAAGCAACGTGGCTTGTCGAGCATGTCATCCCAGGCTGACAGACATTGGATCCCCTTTGAATGACACCAAAATTTTAGCCAGTTGTTAAAATCGATCATTTTGTCTTTGTACTGTGGCATCATTCTGGGTGAAAGTAAGATGCTGCTCAAGGTCAGGGTCATACCAGCCTGGGCTACATGATCAGAGAGCTCCTCTATGTCTCTTTTCATGTAGTTCAGGGAGAATGCCTCAGGTCATTCACACCAGCATGTACAATGACTGAGTCATATTTGTATTTGCTTTGGAGTGACCTGAGTGCTTGCGTTATGTGGCGGATCCTAGCACCCGACAGGCAGCTCACCGTGACCTTCTCTTTATTCAGCCTGGTGAGCGGGACGTCAGTGTGTCTGACAATAGAGTCACCTATTACAAGAGTATCAGGTGTGTTATTCAGCCTTAAGGGCTGTGGCTGCTTGGCACACTGACTTTGTGGGTTATGTGTTGTGTGTGTTTTGTTTTGAGGTAGCGTTTGCTTGGATGTCTGCTTTGGAGGTCTCTGTTGCTTAGGTAGATTTTTATTTAGAGCCTCCGAGTATGTTTTTGTGTATTTATATGTTTGGTTCATTGACCATATAACACCACTATTCCAAACATGGTTTGTCCATAAACATAAAATAAGTATGCATTTAGACAGAGAGCAGATCCTTAGGAATCTGGCCCATAGGCTTTACATTAAAACAAGAGAAGAAACGCTTTACAAAAACAAGATTAATAAAATAAAACAAGCAGAGGACCGTACAACCAGAACTTGAAATAAATAAACGGTCCAGGCAGCAGCAGCAGGAAACGGCTCTGATCGGGAGTCCTCTGTCAATTTATTTCAAGGTCTTACTGGCACGCAGATGTTGGTTGAATATCAGCACTTTTTTTTTTCTGTGAGATTTTTGTACTCTGCTTGCCGCTTTTATCATTGAAACAGACAGCTGTGCTGATATCGCAAAAGCTGAGAAAAACGACCCACTGTCACTGTCTCACTGCAGAAGGTGAAGGAAATTCCAGTATTATAACTGTGAAACTGGCGGCGTCTCGGTAGTTCTGATACTGATAGTCCAGCTGTAGAAAATAAAGTGGTGTTAGTATCTTGGCTGTACTTCTGTGGATGACTTGTCAGTTCCAGCCTGCGATTCGGCAGGCGGAAACTCCATTGTATCTGGTTCGTTACTGCAGCACCTGATCCCTAGAAACACACAGATCTGGGGGGGTTATTACCACAGTACTGGTTGGCGGCAGATGAGGAGCCTTGAGCTGTCCCCAGAGCTCAGTAATGGGGCTTGTTGGATCACAGAAAAGTGTCGAGGACAGTACTCCAACTCACTGCTGTTTGCGATTCCTTTCCTCCATCTTTACTCAACACTGAATACATGGCTGACCCTTTAATTGTGGAACAGTGACAAACAAGGACTTTTTAAAACTCAAAATGAGGAACATTCCTCATAATGAGCTACACTTAAGAAGTGTGTGTGGTATTTTCCCCTTTAGCTGCTTCATTGTCAAGCTTTGTAATAATTCAATACCTACTTCACCAATTCCATTCTAAACTTAGCCAAAACAAACAGCACTATAATACTAAAAATCCCCACTGAACCTAATGAAACATCAACATTTTTTATTTTAAGCCCATACAAACTAGTACTATAAAAAGAATGCTCCATAAACTGAAACCTACCACCCTTGCTGCCAACAAACTACCCACTGATTATCTTAAGCTAGCTGCTGGCATCATAGCCTGTCCAACCTCAATACTGATTAATCACTCCATAACTGAGTATCAAGTTTCCAAAATCAGGAAAACTTCCTATATAATACCCATACACAATGGGGGAACCTATACTGACCTTTCTAACTACAGACCAATCTCAATTCTGTCATCCCTATCCAAAATCTTAGAAAAATGCATTCACTCCCAACTCGTGAATCATCTACTGTTTAATAATCTACTAACACCCAACATGGCTTTCAACCCAACCACAGCACCACTACAGCTCTATTAAGCTGTAAAGACACCATCAACCACCTCAGAAATAATGGATAACTAGCTTCCTCAATAATCCTAGACATGTCCAAAGCCTTTGATACAGTCTTGTCATCAAAAACTCCTACATAAACTCCAGTCTCTGGTTCCATGATTACCTATCAGACCATCAAGCCATAAAATAGCAAAATGAATTTTCCCGTACATTACCTATTACACTAGTTGTATCTCAGGGCTCAATTTTAGGCCCACTCCTATTCAATATCTTTACTAACAAGCTCCACTCTGCTATAAACCTGACCACCATCATACAATATGCTGATGACTCCGCACTCATCTGTGCAGCTCCCGCCCTCTCTAAACTTTAAGAAAAAACCCAACTTGTATTTTCTGCACTACAATCTTGGCTTTCTAATTCTCACTTAATCTTGAATCCCAATAAGACAAAACTAATGATCTTCTCAAGTAATAAGCCCTCTGACCACCACTCACCTTTCCAATTTTATTCATCCAATAACACCAACATTGAACCAGTACCACATAGCAAGCTACATGGCATCACAGTTGATAACATGAAATTTGATAAGCATCTGTCAATTGTTATAAAGAAAGTAGACATAAAACTAAGCTCTCTCTACATATCTAAACCATATCTCACTGACTACACTAGATAATTTATTGCCAGAACTCATTTATTGCCTCCCCTCCTCTATGCCTCTCCCATGTTCAACAACCTGAAGAAAACTGATCTAGCTAAACTAGATGCTTGTTACAACAAGGTTGCTAGATTTGCTAACAACTCCCTATACAGAACACATCACTGTCATGCCTAAAAACAACTAAACTGGCTGGAATTACCCAACCTCCTTACACTCACCCAACTCACAATAGCACACAACATAAGTATATCAAGCCTGAAAAATGTCCAGCTCTACAAGACCTACTTAAACTCCAATCCAACACAAGGTATATCTTCCGACAAGCTTCTGTTACAAGGCACTGAGGCTAACAACTTCCATGGAGATTGTCTTTACTCCAATTCCATCTCTAGGACATGGAATCTGACCCCCCCAACCTATACTAGCCACTGCTAACCCCCCCAAATTTTAAGACACTCAAGTCCCACCTATCTAACTCCTGGCTATGCTCTTCCCTAAATCCCGACTAAACACTGTCTCTATTTAATCCTTCCTGAGAAATTCTAATAACATTTCTTGAATTTAATAAGCCACCTTTATATCTCCCACTCCTATTTTTTTAACCACTAAGACATTATATAACTATGTTTCTCTAAATATTATAATGTTCTTTGTACACAAGTGTGGTGTTGTTACTCTAACAGTATGATGTTTTTAACACATTTATTATTATTATTACCCATAGGAGTTAAAGTTTATCATCTCAACATATATTTGTATTTTTCTTATATTACATATGTATTCCTTGTAATTTATGGGTCTTTTTATTGTCTCAACTTAAGTTTGTGTACTCTTATATTATGTAATCTCCATGGTGTTTCTATGGCTGTATCATCTTAAGTTTCTAGTTTCTTAAATTACGTGTTCTCTGTAACTAGTGGGGCTCTTCCCCCCAGGCCTCCACTGAAAATGGGTTACCCACCCAGTCGAACTATTCCTGTAAACAAACCTAAAATAAATAAATAAATAAACAACTCCAAAAAAAGTATAGAGATCCCAAAGGCAGAATAAAATGACCTGAATGTGAGCCCAGCTCTGTATCACACAGGGATGAACTCCTGTCTGTGAATCAGATGACTTGCATTCAAACAGTTCAGGAGCTGGTGGGATGGAGGGTGTTCAAAGTAAGGCTCAAGAGGGGGAGATGGTGGGAGGATGGGTGTGGGCTTACACTTGCAATCAGGACTCTTCCTGGTAGCCAGGAGCTGATGCCATGGCCATAAAGCAAACCACAATTCATTTTGCAGTAGGAAGACAAAGCTGATGTCATGTGCAGTTACATACATGATGTTATTAGGCTCCACTTAGTTAGGATTCCCATTCACTTATGCATCAGAAGCTCTATAGAGCTTTCAAGATGGCAAGGTACAGGGACATCAGGATCTCCTCTCTGCCCCCTCTTTTCAGCTGCATACACACACAGGTTTCCAACTTGCAGGACTCCAGCCTGAAGGGACACTTTGGACAACTACTGAAAACAGTATAGAGTGGAAGATCAAGAAGGGGTGCCAGCACACGGCTAATGGAGGACAAATGGGTAGGAGTAGAAATTAATTCAGGTCAAGAACCTCTAAGACATTTTTTTTTTTTTTTTTTTAAGTAATGGTTTGTGCTCAGAGTGGAAGTCCACAATATAATGCAATTGAAGATCTGTGCTAATGACCAGGTCATCATGATACAGATGTCTGCAGTGGGGATATATCTGAAATAAATCCAGAAGAAGAAAAGCACCAAAACGTGGAAAGCCTATTAAGCACAAGTGCTACAGGCCTAATGGCTTTTTGATGACAAAATGCAATACTGTGGATAGTCGGCTCTATATTGTTCCCACATTTTTATTTTTAATGAGATTCAAAGGACATAAATAGCTGACCTATCTTTCTATGCATATGTATTCTTTTGGTTAATGTAAAAACTACAGGCAGAAGGTAAGGGTTTAAAACATAACTGCATTCTCCTTTGTTCCAGCTACCAGAATGAAACACTGAGAAGTGAAGAGATTGATTGAAAGGCAGCTCTTTAATCATCTTTGGAGAGACCTGGACCCTGTGGAAAATCAAAATGGGTTCCTATTTCAATACCTCTTTGAAGAAATCAAAATGATCAAATAGTTTTAAAACTAAAACTAGATGAGCAAAAGTCCACTCATCCATAAATACTAAACTATTTTTGATGGAGGAAAAGCTACCAACATGCTGGGGTATGTGCCATCATCCAAACTACTACTGTTACTATTACCACTACAATCAATTCCATGGTTGTTGCACCTTGAAAGTAAGGCTACATCTCCCTCTAAACAGTGTACACTTATAAGAAACTATTTGCTTTCTTTTATAAAGCCACAAGTCACACATAGCCTTGCAAAAGTGACTGGCACAAATGGCTTCTATGAAGCAAACATCTCAACCACCAAAATTCACAGAGCCCAAGTGATGACTGAAGGAAAAAGTATCTTCCCCAACAAAATCTTAAATCCACTGAACCAGCTAATTCAAAAGGCAAAGAAAAGTACAGTTTTGTACCTACCATAAATGTAGATGTTCGAGGATTCCATTGCTGCAGTCCTGACTATTGGGTATAGTCCGCGTCCAGTCGGCCCGAATACCAGAGTATAAGGCTGACGTCGGTCAGGGCGCATTAGACTGACGTCAGTACGTCAGGGTACTAATGCGCATGACCGACGTCATATCCTCAGTCTTTTCTTGCCCCAGATGTCAGAAGACCCTAAAAAGACAAGTCCCAAAAAACCTGCACCAAAAACATGCACAATATATATATAACAATATATACAAAAATATAAGCATGTAAACTCACCTACACAACCACCCCTGAATACAGAGGGGAAGGAGGGAGGGTAAATTGGACTGCAGCAATGGAATCCTCGAACATCTACATTTATGGTAGGTACAAAACTGTACTATGTTCTTCGTCTTCCATTGCTGCAGTCCTGACTATTGGGTAGAATCCCAAAGCAGAGGTAAGGGAGGCTGGCAAATTATAAAGAAGTAGGAGCTGACAACATGCCTTGCAAAACAGCTGTGGCAAAACCAGCCCTAGACTTAGAGTAGATAGGAAGGTGATAATGCTTAGAGAAAGTATGCACTGAACTCCAAGTAGCTGCTTCCAAAATATCCTTAGTTGCCACCCCCCTTAGAAATGCTGTTGAAGTGGCAGTAGCCCTAGTGGAATGAGGCCTAATCCCAGCTGGAATCTCCTTGCCATGATGGGAATAACAAAATGCAATGCAAAAGCCAATCCACCTAGAAATAGTTTGTTTTGACACAGGCTTGCCCTGTGAACTCAAAGCAAAAGAAACAAACAACTGCTGAGACTGCCTAAAATCCTTAGTCCTGCTTAAATAATAACGCAATTGCCTGTGTACATCTAAAGTGTGCAAAATCTTTTCCCCTTTATTTTGAGGGTCTGCTAAAAATGTAGGCAAATGAATAGTTTGGTTTAAAGCCACACTAGAAACCACCTTAGGCATAAAAGAAGGATTAGTACGTAATGATACCCTATCCTTATGGAAAATCAAAAAGGGCTCTACTGCCATAAGGGCCTGCAACTCAGACACCCTTCTTGCAGAGGTAATAGCCAACAGAAAAGCAGTCTTCCATGACAAGTATTTCAATTCAGCAGTAGCTGCAGGCTCAAAAGGTTGTAGAGTAAGTTTTTCCAACACAAAATTGAGATCCCAAGCAGGAGTAGGAGCTCTACGTGGGGGTCTTATATTCTTTGCCCCTCTAAGAAACTGCTTGAACAAAGGATGCGAAAACAAAGGTGGGTCACAATCATAGTGAGCTGAAATCGCTGCAGCATGAATCTTAATGGAAGAGAAGGACAAACCTTTGTCCAATAATTCAGTAAGATATTGAAGAGCCACACTCAAATTAGGCTCAGAAATCTCCAAATTCTTTGCTGTACTCCAAAATAAAAATCTCTTCCATTTTTCTGCATACACTCTTTTTGTACTAGGTCTTCTAGCTTCCATAATCACATTTAAAACTTGTTGAGGAAGTTGAGACCTGCTGTGTTTCAACACAGAATATGCCAGGCTGTTAGATGAAGAGAGTGAAGCTTGACATTGAGCAGATGACCGTCCTTCTGAGATAACAGATGAGGAATCAGAGGTAAAGGCCATGGAGGCTTCTGTACCAGACTCCGTAGTAGTGGGTACCAGTGTTGCCGAGGCCAATCTGGAGCTATCAAAATCATCCTTGGCCTGTCTTGTCTGACCTTTAACAGTACCTTTGAAAGAAGAGGCAGAGGTGGAAAGGCATACACATGAAGATTTTTCCAACTGAAAGACAGAGCATCCACTTTCCAAGCTGTGTGATGAAACCCCTTTGTGCAATACTTTGGCAGCTGGTGGTTTAGTGGAGAAGCGAACAGATCTATGTCTGGAGTTCCCCATGACACTGTCAGTTTCTGAAATACATGAAGATCCAGTTTCCACTCGTGGGGATCCATGATTTGTCTGCTTAACACATCTGCTAAGGAGTTCTGTGCTCCTGGCAGAAACCTTGCCTGAAGAGTTAGTTGCAGGCTTAGCGCAGTCTCCCATAAAATCATTGCTTGCCTGCATAGAGGATAAGAATGTGTTTCCCCTTGCTTGTTGATGTACCACATGACAGTTGTGTTGTCTGTTAGAATCAACACCTGCCCTGGAAGAAGTAACTCCTTGAAAGCCATTAATGCAAACTGGACTGCTAACATCTCTTTCATGTTGATATGTAGATGCTGTAGTCTGGCAGGCCACTTGTCTTGTATCCACTTTCCATTTAGATGAGCTCCCAAGCAATGTCCGAGGCATCTGTCGTTAAGATCTGACTTGCCTCTGGCCGGGTCACAGAGAGTCCCTTGTTTAGGTGACATTCCTGAGCCCACCACAAGAATTCTTTTGAAGGCAAGGTATTATTTGAATGACAGTGTCCAAATCCTGGCAGTGCTGTGTCCATACATTTTTGAGATACCATTGTAGCTTCCTCATATGCAGTTTGGCATTGGGAAGCACCAGAATACAAGATGCCATGAACCCTAATGCTTGAAGGACTGTCCTTGCAGTCAGCACGGACTGATGAGATAGTTGATGGAAGTAAAGTGACAGACTCTTTTGTTTGTCCGGGGTTAAAAAGGCCATCTGGGCTGCTGTATTCAGTCTCACACCCAGAAAGCACATGTCTTGAGAGGGTACTAGACTGGACTTTATTTCGTTCACAGAATACCCTAGGCATCTTAGCACTGCGATAACATATTCCAGATGCTGTAGAAGATCTTCCTTTTCTTGAGCCAGAATCAGGCAGTCGTCCAAGTAAGGATAGATTTGAATTCCTTGAAGCCTGAAGTAAGCTATCACTGGAGCCAGAACCTTTGTGAACACTCTGGGCGCAGTAGATAAGCCAAAGGGCAATGCAGAGAACTGATAATGAGAATTTCCAGCTCGAAACCGCAGATACTTCCTGCAACTTAGTCTTATAGGCACATGAAGGTAAGCTTCTTTGAGATCTAAAGTTACCATCCAGTGATCTTTGCCCAGCAGAGGTAAAAGCTGTTGTAACGTCAACATCTTGAACTTGGGAATGTCCAGATAAGTGTTGAGGAGAGATAAATCCAAAATTGGTCTCCACGTGTTCCCCTTCTTTGGTACTAGGAACAGGCGAGAATAAAATCCTAGGCCCCTTTCTGATACAGGGACTGGCTGAATAGGCCCTATGTGAAGTAACTGAGAAACTTGCTTGTGAGCCTCTTTTCTTTGTGGAGGAGGAACATCTGGCATGCCTTTGAAAGGGGGCATTGTATGGAAATAAAATCTGTAACCGTGGTGAATGATATCCAACACCCATTTGTCTTGAGTAATTAAATCCCAATTTTCTTTGAAAAGAGACAGTCTTCCTCCCAAAGGAGCTGCCAAACGTGAATCTGCTGGCAGCTGAAAAGACAGGTCATTGGGTCTGTTTACGAAAGGACTGACCCCTGCCCTCACCAGAAGTCTGAGCAGGCGAACTCCTGTTCTAGGCCTAAAAGAACCTTGAGCCCTGCCCCTACCACGTCTAGACCTACCCCTAGACTGGGAATCATAAGCAGGATATGTCCACCCCTTAGCAGGCCAATTTCTACTAAACTTTGGTGGCTGCACCTGCAAAAATCTTTAACAGTTTGCATAGACTTAGCTTTGTCCTCCATTTTCTTTAAAACTGCTTCCACAGGCGATCCAAACAACACATCAGACTGTAAAGGAGCATCCAAAATCCTTGTCTTAACATGCTCAGCTAAATTCTGATCCTTCAACCAGGCATGCCTGCGAAGAACAGAACTGGTAGCAGCCACCCTCGAGGAGGCCTGTACAGCATCAAAACCACATTGCAAAGAATGCTTACCCACTTGTTCAGACACATGAACCAAATCCAGCAACTCTTTACACTCAATACCTTCCGCCAAAGCATCCACCTTAGATTTCAATTGTGAAAGGAGATAATTCTGATATTTTAGCATGTGAAACTGACAATTCAAAGCTCTCATGGCTAGAGTGGAAGAAGTATACACTTTCTTTCCCCACCTATCCAAAGCCCTTGCCTCTTTATCAGTGGGAACAGGATTTTTAACCACAGAAGCCTTTACACCCTTAGGCCCTTGAGAAATAGTTTCTGGGTCCGCCCTAGGACTCTTAAACAAATATTTATGAGCTTCGGGCACCCTATAATACCTATCAGGCTTAACAGGAGCAGGAGGCAAAGAGTCAGGGTTCAGCGAAGCCTCTGCAAAAACATCTTCCACCACATTCAGCACAGGAGGAATAGCTAAAGGCCTATGCTGGGGTAAAACAAGAACTCCCTAAGCCTTTTCCTGGAATCAGAGTAATCCTGGCCTTCCCATTTAAAGTGCTCCCTCATGGAATGCAGAGTCTCTGAAAATGAGAAATCCTCAGGCGGAGAAGCTGTAGGAGTGGAATCATCCACATCAGAATCAGAATAAGTAGGATACTCCTGCATATCTTCCACAGAAGATTCTGAAGCCTCTGAACACTGTTCAAAACTATCAAACTCGGTTCCACCCTAGGCCTCTTATCAGGCGGGGCATAGAACCCTAATCATAGTAATTAAATCTTCTGCCATTTTAAGCATATGTTTCTTAGGTACAGAACCGAAATGCTAGGAGAAGCCCCACTGAAGCTGAACTAGGCCTACCTCTCAAAGAAGCTTTGGCAACAGAAGGAGAGGCTCTAACTACCTTGGGAAGAGAGGGAAGAACAGTTACCTGAGAAGCCCCCTCAGCCTGGCCTACCTCCTGAGAAGGCACATCCTGTAAGAGTATAGTTTCTGCCTGGGACTCCATGGAAACTCCTGGCAAAACCTCCGGCTCCACTGAGCCTTCCAAAGAACCGCCGTCCGGGACTGCAGGTTCCTCAACCCTAGGCTTCACTGATTTATCCTTGCGCTTCTTGGAAGCGGGCGCGAGCATCCGGCGGCATTTTATAATTGCAACGCTTCCCAAACACTAACCTGGCACAGTCTAACCTCCTCTTAATAGTGCGTTTGTTAAACCTAGCACAAGAGCGGCAACCAACAACGTCGTGCTCAGGCCCTAAACAAGGTATACACAAGGTATGATAATCCCTATGAGGTATCTGTTTCCCACAAGAAATACAGTTATTCACTTTTTCTGACATCCGGTAAAATACTGAGGCAAGAAAAACCAAAATGTTCCCAACGGGTACTTAGCCAACTCTGTTTCGGTCTGAAACTCCGGTTTCGGAAATATTTCAGAACGCCAACCTGCACTCGCAAAACTGCTTCTGCATCGGACCATGCGGCAAAAAAGACTGCGGATATGACGTCGGTCATGCGCATTAGTACCCTGACGTACTGACGTCAGTCTAATGCGCCCTGACCGACGTCAGCCTTATACTCTGGTATTCGGGCCGACTGGACGCGGACTATACCCAATAGTCAGGACTGCAGCAATGGAAGACGAAGAACATCAGAACATAAATCATGAGGTTTAGGCCCCAAAAAAGAAAGACAAGTTTCTCAGCAGAAGCTTAAGATGATGAACACTCTTCAAAAATTGTTTACCAGCTTGTGATGAATCAGACCACTTATTTACACTAGACCACAAAATGTTGTAATGGCCAAAAAGTGGACTCTGTGGAAGCATACACAAGAACCAGATCAAACAGAAACCTAAAGTAGGAAGGGTAAGGCAGATCAACAGTCCAAGATCTACTGAATGGTCTTTTGCTTGGACCAGCACCCCCACAGTAATCAAGTCCCCAAATGGCTCCATTGCTGGATCTCACCTCACTTACAGTGGACTTTGGGGAGGCCAAAATCTGTAGGACTTAAACCAGGTTTGTATAGTGGAAGAAGATGTGGTAAGAATGAGTCTCAGTTTTTTTGTAAAAAATCTCCAGGATTGCTCAGAAGGTATCTACTGCACAATCCCCATTTTCTTACTTTTTTCCCATTTTAATGTAATCCCACATGCAATACTTTTAAAGATTAGGATCTACAGCAGGTATGTCCAGAGCACAGTCTCCTCCCATACAAAACATACATTTTCTAGTCCTGTTAAAATGGCTTTTATGTACAACTAATTTGGAAAACTGTACAACTGCTTGCATTTTCTATTCAAGTTCAAGTTCATTACAGTGCTTTTTTCAAAGTACTTTACAATTACAAGAATCTGGACAATGAACGTCAATAAAACGAAAGGCATGTAAATTATATAGTACATCACACTTGAAGTAAATCTGACAAACAATTCTTAAAAACAATGTTATGAAGATTAGTAAAAACAGCAATAATAATATACAGTGTTAGAAAATAATTATGCATCAAACAGATGGCAGTGCACACTACAGTAACTACAATAAGCAGGCAATTTCTACTTAAGAAACATAGCAGTTCTCGGATATTATATGCAAGTGACCAGTCTTTAATGGAAAGAGTCCTGAATAACAATAAAGATGGAAAACTGACAATAAAATAGCAAATAGCAGACTAGCATAACAGAGATAGAATAGCTGTAAAATGGTCTAACACAGTCAGATGAACAAATCCACAATGTCTCATTCTCCACGAAAGTTTGAAAGAATTCAAGTCCAGAAATAGCCAACAAGTTCTCCAAAATAGACATTTAATGAGATGCTACACAGTGATGACAAATCTCGCAAAGGTCTTCAGCCATGTTCCAAAAAAAGCCATCCTCAAAACAGAAACACCAAGTGTTGTCCACCTTCCAAAAACTGACATCCACTATTTTGCTCCCAAATGGGAATACAAAATGGGGAACTCCAGCACATACCAAATTCAGTAAATCTCAACAGCGTCCCACAGCAACCATCATCATTGAGTAGCATGTAACTAACTCTGCCACTGTGCCTATCAAACACTAGAAGGTGGGGAGTAAGGGACAGAGCATCCCCAGCTCTGTGTTTTTCATGATCAACTGGACTTACTGCCAACTCATCCCATGAGAAGAAATGGGTGAAGAATACAAGTAACAAACACGTCCCTAGAGTTTCACAGGTCATTCTAAAAGGCAAAAAAAGTGCTTTATATAATCCTTTTTTTGCATTTTGATTAATTTTTTTAATCCTTTCTCATGTTTCACATGGGCAGCTGCTTCCAGCTTACCGTACTTATCCTGGGAAACTTGTCTAATTAAAGATACATCTAAAAGATATATTTGGGAAAACACATTAAAGAATAAAAATACTGTACTTATATGTGCAGGATGTAGTACTATACATAAATTTGTATAGAAGAAGAAAAAAATTATAAATTAACATCAAAATAGAGCTTGTGGAGGAGTAACAGCAAATGAAGGAAAGTAGTTTATTTCCATGTAAAAACAGAGATGATTACTGGAAACACCACACAATATTAGATGGCACAGACATGTTAAATCTTTGGTTATTAGAAAAAGCATTTAAGCAGGAATTACCTACCTTACAACAGGGACCAGAAAAGTACAAATCAGCAGTACAGCATAGATGGAAGATTTCATTTATACACAGTTCACATCACAATAATGATTATTTTACATATGTTTTATGTCAAATATATACACACCTTGTCATATAACAAATCTGACCTTTCAAGTAAACATCTAGAGTGAATGGGAATGCTACACGAAGCATGCCAATCTACCAAAAATGGATGTGTGCTAAGATAACTAAAGCTGAAAATGTCTAAAACTCTATAAATACAATTTTGGCACAATTCCCCACATATAGTCCACCATTGAGGCATAGTAGAAAAGCTAAATAAACCGGGAATAAACCCCTGTGTCACCGAAGGAAATGTCAACTCTCTCACAGATTGGCCCCAGATAATTAAAATAGGGGAAGTTACCTCCACAAAGAGACCTGTCACCAGTGGAGTCCCCTGGGTTTTTGTGCTGGGACATCTCCTGTTTGGACATCTTTTCTGAATTAAAAGTCAATGTCAAAGGGCTCATGCAAATTAAGTTTGAAGATGACTGCAAGATAGGAGCAGTCATTGAGTCTCCAAATGACTTAGCTATCCTGTAGGATGGTTTGTTTTAGGTAAACAACTGGTGTAAAAAATCACATCTGAAACTAAATGAAAATAATTGCATTATAGTATCCTTTGGGAAGTCATCTGCCCCAGGGAACTACCACATTGACAATACACCCATAAGAGCTGACCCAGTTGTTCAAGATTTGTGAACTTATGTGGACAGTGACCTAGCTTTTGACCAACATGTGTCTACTGTTTCTCTATACTGCACAGCTTATAAACAAAAGGATTGTGAAAAGATCTAGGCTCTTTAATCAGTCCTCGTTAGGTCAAATCATTGAATATAAAGTTCCCCTTTGGCATGGATTTGTCCAGACACATACAAACAATTGGAACACCCACAAAGATAACTTACTACAAGAATTCAAGACCTAAACAAATCTTACATGGATCAACTCAAAGCCCTGTCACTAAACTCGGTATCATGCAGACTGCTAAGAGGTAACCTGTGTCTGGCATACAAGGCACCCTCCAACCCATTACTACTGGATTTACTGCACATTAGCAAGTCAAGCGGCATCAGAAATACTCAGTCTAGGGATCTAAACCTCTTCTGCATCATCAACAGAAAGGTTTGAAGGGACAGGTATATTTTGCAGAGGATACTGTTGCTATGGAACAGACTCTCCAATCACATAAAACAAAGTTCATCCCTATCCATTTTTGAGTCCAACCTAGATCTATGGTTGAGAAACAGAAAAATTTACCCCGGGACTGCCCCCTATAATACTAATGGACAGATGCAGCTCTTAAATGCTTTATCCCATGCATGGGTCCCCTCATGTTATCTTACTGTATGATCCCAGTTATTTTCATTAGGGGTAATATATAATTATTGACCATGGAATGGGTAAGGCCAATCTATAACCAAAAATGATAGGTTATTTTGAAGACAAATAGGGAAACTGGCTAGGCTTAAAATGGCCCGCAATGGGAGTTAGCCTAGTACCTGCCTATAAACTTATGAACTTTTACATAAGTGTAGATTAAAAGCACTTGCTCACTGAATATAATATATACTTAAAAGAGTTTTTTTATCTTTTGTCCTCCTCACCAGAATGACCACCTACTATTGGTTAGTGCAATTACCTCCCTCCCAGCCTCCCAATGGACTGTTAGTCTTATCTTCCCATGGACTGGCACCAACAACCTAGGAAGAGAGTTGGTTGAGTGTTTTAACCATCTTTGGGGAGGAAGGACATGAAACAGTGGCACTTTGACTATGTGTCATCCATTCCAATCCACAGGAATTTTTTTTGATGCACTACATTGCCCCAAACGGAGGGCCTGCAATGATGTAATCCCATGCATGTGTGCAGACCAACTGTCACACACTGATGTTTGCCCTCCCATCAATGTGCAGCTGCATCTTTGTGACACTTGTACTGCTCTACAAGTCCCTGCTAAGCAACAGTATAGTGCAAAAAAAGCAGACACAGGTCAGCTGGCTGTCAGCCACTCAACCCCCCCCCCCCCCCCAACCCAGTCTTCAGTTTCTTGAGGTTGCTAGTCAATCCCAGGTAATCACGATCACTGGCGGTTGCCCTGACCCTGCATCAAAAAGCTGAATATACACGCAGTGTTTTTTACTTCAGATGGTTAGCCTACCTTTTTTACGATTTTGCCTTCTGATGAAGAACGACACACACGCACTGCTAAAGATGCAGTCAAGCTAGATGTTGACTTCTACCTTAGTGATAATTAATCTTAACAAATGCAAAAGCATAATTCAATAACTAAAGGAAAATATACCACATTTTAAAACAGATGTCTCATTAATGAACACTTTTAAAAGAATATGTTTATTGACAGTTTAGTTTCAGAATGCTGAAATGGCCACAATGTTTACAAATTCCAGCACAGTAATAACATTTTCATTCTTTTCAACCAAATTTTCAATAGATTCTTCCTAGAATACTGTCTAATAATCCAGTATTTTCTGCAATAGGACTGTCACAGAATGAATGTATAACCATAGCTTAGCCTTTAATAAATTGGAAAGGATCCACAAAATGGCAGTGTCAAATTAAGGATGATTCAGCACAAGTGATTATACTAAAACAGCATAGCTTAACTGCTGAACCCACAGTTACAACATGAGCTGCAGTCACAAGTATCGGTGCATTGTAACAGCTATACTTAATATTCTGCACCAGTTTTAACAAAACCATTTGAAGGATATTAAAACAGCAATCAAGTTTTCCATTAAAGTTACACAAACAGGTAACACTGCATTCCTGCTGCATTCTACAGTAACAATTACAGAAATGAAGCTTTGATTTTTCACTTAAATGCCCCTTTTGAGCTGACTTACTTCAAAAATGAATGACCACAAAGGCCTTCTACTTTCCAGCTAGAAAAGGGTTAATGGAAATCAAACAATTAAAAGGCACTTCATGAAAAATACATAAAAAACAGTAAACACTTCATGCAAAAATGTGTCTTTCACTTTTCTTGTTTTATTCTAAAGCAATGATCATATGCACTGCAGCATTGACAATGTAGGTATATATTCTTTTTCACCTGGCACATCTGAAAAACTAGTGACCCATAAAGGCTTCTTCCTTTCCACCCAAATATGGATGGGCTAACACAAGTCAAACAATTATGATAGTGAAAATGCTAATAAAAGTGAACAGCAGAGACTTCAAGCACAAACGCTTACTTCACTGAGACAACCCTATGTTTTAACCACTTTAATGACATTTTTAAAATATATACCTTTAATTTAAAGGGACACAAATACAAGTATTTCCAAAACAAACTTTAACAAAAGGGTAAAAGTATGATACAAAAATGATACGCTAATGAAAAATAAATATTAAGGAAAGGGAAATCACTGCAAAGAAATACAGTAATTCTGAAGGAGGGTACAGTGCCCATGTGAGGAGTTTGCTACATAATTAACTTACTTTTATTTATTTATTTGTGCTTTGTTGACCAGGTCAATCTCACTAGGCCAGTGGTTTCTTTTCAGGGAAGACCCAAGGTGATATTCATACTGACTAGGAGAAATTTTGCCAGGGCACTGGGGAGATTACACTACTCTTTTTTCATAAATACCATGGAATCTTTTACATCCACCCAAGCTACCACCAACTCAGGCTGATGGAGACTTGGTATAATATCTCATCTGAAGCCCAGAAAAGGAGATGCAGATTTATGTAAAGAAGTGAGATTAAATTTCTCTGAAACTCCAACACTTATGAAAAGAGTTAAGAATTAGAATATCAGAGAGAATTAAAAAAAAAAAAAAAAAAAGCAGGTTTCAGTATAAATTAAATAGATGACTTAGGCTACTTAGGAGACAAAAATAATCTTGGGGAGGACAGTTTGAAGAACATCTTTGTTAATACAAGAAAGAAATAGTAATGCATTTTGCTAATACCACCTTGACTTGGAAATATCAAATATTAGTAACGTACAGTTTAAACAATTTTAAACAGCCAGGCTTCCATTTTCTGGAATGGATTTCCATAACTATATCCAGCTAATACATGACTACTAAAGACAGTCACATTCTTTACCATGTTAGGCAGTGGATTTACTGAGTTTTATACCCCACAATATGAAAAAAAGAACAAATGAAAAGAAAAGCTCCAGACTAAGTTGATACTGATGAGCTGGCTAATTCACTTAGAATTTAGGGTGTCTCTCTCTGGTTTCATACTAAAAGGCTCCAGTTTCTCATTCTCAGGAAGCATGCTGTTCAGTTTTTCCATCAGTGGAATGGTCTGATCAATGCCCATCTGTATACGCCTTAGAATTGCAGACATCTCATTAACCTTCTGTATTTGCTCTGCATACTTGGCATATCTTTTCTGTCGATCCTGCATCAAAGCATATAGAGCTTCAACAGACATATCCATCTGGAAGACAAATTTTACAATAGATGTGAGTCCTGGCTGATAGAACTAAATCAGTAAACAACAATAAATACTACCTTATGACTAATAGAAATAATGACAATGTATTTATAAGTGTACTTATTCATTATACCCATTTCAATAATGACTTACAGTGGCATTTACACTGAACAGAAGTAATACAATAGTCAGGAAAGGAAAAGGGGACAAATGAGTCTGTCAGGATTGTAGGGCTAGATAATTGCTAGAAAAGGTGGTAAAAATATTACAAAAAATCAGAATTAGGTGTTTATTTGCAAAATGTTACTGTTATTCATTGCTGTTAATGTTAATGAATTAATACTGCACTTCTAAAGATGGTAGCCAGCCAGAGGTTTGAACATTGACTCTACATGATTGTCACTGCTGATGTGACACCCAGATCCCATGTGCAAAAATGGGAAAAGGGGTTGTGGATGGATGGACTCAGAAGACGGGTAAAACCTCATTTGGAAATACTTGCACTTGTTGATAGTAGTTTTTAGCTAATGAATGTCTATTTAGCTAACCTAATTTTGTGGTTTCAAATTTGTGACTCACATTTCTCAGATGGTGCATCAGTAGACTAGAATAAATTGTTCAAATGTTTAAATATGAATGCATTAGATTATGTATATATAGTGAATATGCTCCTGGAACCAAATAGTGTTTTGTGTTGTTATATAAAATTTTTACTATGTAAACTTGATGTACTGCCATGTATTTTCATAAACAGCAGTACCTAACACATTTATTGTTGTTGTGGAACTGTTTGAATATGCTGGTATTTTCCTCCCTGGGCTTCTGCTGAAAATGTTATACCACATCAGCATATCCAAAGTAACAAAATGAATGAATGAGTGAATAAACAGCATGGTCTTGAGAATAAAGTTATTAAAACGTAACAGAAAGAAAGACTGAGTGGTGTGTGTGTATGGGTCCCCTTCAGATGGTCGAACTTTTAAAAGCTCGACTTTCATATGGCTGAGACCATATGATCGAACTTTTAAAAGTTTGAATGGTCTGAATGGGGATCTCCATAGAGCGCGGAACGGGAAGATTTCCCTTTACTGCAATGCAGTGCGATCTCAGAGTTGGTAAATTTAAATAGCGGGGGGGCACAGCCCTCCATGTGGGTGGTGCAGGGGGGGGGGCTTGTTTAGTTTTTTTTTTCTCACATTATCGAACATTCAAATGTTCGATCATATGGTCTCGGCCATATGAAAGTCGAACATTTGGATGTTCGATTATGTGAAGTAGACCCGTGTATACAGGTTTTCGAGAAAGTCCAAACAATTTTGCAAAAAAAAAAAAAAAAAAAAATGCCGATTTTAATCACACAATATGATTTTGAGCAGTAAAAAATATCTCGTGGATGGAAATGCGATTTTCAACATTTGTGCATTTTGTTTTTTTTTTTTCTTTTTAAACTTGCAATCTGTGCACAAACCTAAAGTGGTTGAATCATCAAAAGTGTAGTCACACAAAATCAAACCAGCAAAAATATTAATGTTAGTGTAACCTCTTGTAAAGAAAGGTAGAAGTACTTTAGGCCCACATAATACTTTCCTGGTGATATTACTTGCTTTAAATGAACACTTAGAAAGAACAATGTTGTGCAATGCACTCAAGGAAACCACTTGCTGTAAACTGCTCACATCTGGAAAGCAGACATTCAAACCTAGCTTTCTTATCCTGTAAATGTCTTCTCTTTGGAGACAGAGGTAAACCACGTATTAATCTGGTCTTTAAGTGTTTCACATGATTTTGCTCAAATTGTATGGCATGTAGGATGTTTAACATGTACAATTTTTGTTTACCTAATAAACTAAGTAATCTTCTGTGCCATCCTTCCACTGCACTTTGCCTTCAGGGCTACCCAAAACTGCAAGTGTCCCATTGATTCCAGAAAGTCATGTCAAATAGTAGAGAAATCTTTTCTGAAGTAGTACTATGGATTCCATAATGCCTTGGTCTACCATTAATATAATTTTCATTACAAAATATAAACAATGGCTTTTCACAGTCTGGCATATCCTCTTTAATATCAGCAAACGTTGCTGCTACACAGTCATGGGACAGAAAAGCTAATGCGGGGATTTGTTTACATTGTAAAGCAAATTGACTATTGCTACCAAACTCTGCTGCTAAATGCAACTTCTGTACTTGTCTCCATACAATTTGACAGAGATGAAACCCTGACCATTAGGTGGATTCCTTTTAATGCTATTTACAGCTCCTTTCTCTAAGTCACTTAAAATCATATCTGGATTAAACTGCGGACTGTAATGTTCACATAACTGCCGTATATGTTGCCAAAATATATCATAACTGCTCACCATCTTTGATGGCAAAATACCGCAAACAATGGGCACAATCTTTGTATTACAACCACTTTCTAAACCACAATGTATGCTGTATACTTGCTTATATTCAGTTGTACTTCTAGGAAAAGTACCATCCACAAGTACTTCTGTGCAGAGCAAAACATACGTAGATTCCCTTCCGTTGTTATAATTACACTATTAGAAAATGTTTAGTTCACTGCAGTATGATCAGTTATGAACTCACCATTTTTAATAGGAAACATATCAGCTTTCGAATCATATAAACTCCTTATGTCAGCAAACATGTCCTTACTCCTTTTATGTCTAATTCTAGTCACTGACTGTTTAAGTGCTGAAGAGGTTGGAAGACTATTAAAAACACATGCAGATGTACTTGCTAAGACTTCTGAAACAATTTTACATGGATCTTCAGTGGAATGTTCAGCATGTCTTTTAATCTTTTCTCGAGCTTTACTAGCCTCAACTTTCACTGGATCCGCTGCATGAAAGTGAGGTGCACTCTTTTCTAACTTTTCACCCTCAGAAACTGCTGCAGTAACACAACATCCTTTATACCTGCCTTTTCCTTTCCTAACACAGCACCAGTAATTCCTAACATCATTGAACTTCTCCAAATAATACTGGTAACCATGAACGCACAGTATTTATCTACCTTTCTGTGAAGAGACTGACTGCCTGATACACACTGCCAATAACACCAGGAACAAAACCTGTAAACTCAGAACCCATTTTTGATACATAAAAAACAGTTACACTGCGACACAGAATTATTTCTGTTATCTAGTTTTTCTAAATGTAATACCTTTTTGAATATTTTAGCATTCAGATTGATAATCTCAATCGATCTCCATTCACTGCTCCTTGTTTAACCTCGTTCTACTTTACTGCCATGCCTTGTACATCGATGACATAATGTTGACTTCACAACAGCGAATGTCACTCTTCATTCTTTTATTTTGCTTTCAGTGAAAATGGGCAAAAGCATTTTGAAAAATCATGTAAATGCACTCAAAATTAAAAAAAAAAAAGATTACCTGCATTTCACTTAAATGAATGTAAACCTATATATATATATATATATATATATATATATATATATATATATATATATATATCTGTGCACACACACACACACACACACACGTTTGTGCATGTGTGTGTGTGTGTGTGTGTGTGTGTGTGCGTACGTGCTCGTGCACGTGTGTGGAGTATGCAACAAAACAGTGTAAGATAAGTTAAAAAAAACTGTTAGGAATACTTTGAGGGGAATTAATAAAGGTACTGTGAAGTGTACACTATCGTATACCTGTAGCAGTAATCATTCTGAATTCAGAAATGGCTCTAACACAGTGTTGCACAGTACTCTATATAGTACCATTGCGTGGAATAAACTTTCTGCTGTGTTTTGAATAATTTGCTGCTGTGTTTTTGGTCTATTGGAATATATCTAATTGCTGTGCTTTAGCGTGACAGAACTTTTGCTGCTGTGTTTCTGTAACTTGGTGGTACTATATCATTTAGTCACCTACTAGTTTGTGGTTCTTGCGCAGTACTCTAGCAGGAAGATGTGCAGCAAAATGTAGGGCTGGCTCCACAGCCATGCAGTATACTAATGAGGCAGTCCAGGGGAGATGCATAAGCTAATTAGCCATGTTTTCTCTCTCCCTAAACTGCCTCCAGGAAGGCATCTACTTCCCAAGCAATTCAGGAAATCATTTAGATGTAAAGAACAGCACAGATGTCTCTACCACGTCATGGTAGTAAACACGGTCAAAAGGCTGACTCTATGGCTATAATGGCACCTACAGCAGTAAAGGGACTGGGGGTTGGAGGGAAACACTATCTATCAGGGATAATAAATTTGTGTCCTAACAGCAGTTACACTAGTACAGGAAGTGGGGGGACAACTCAGGGACAGATATGGTGACTGTTCTGTGTGTGTGTGTGTGAGTGTGTGTGTGTGTGTGTGTGTATGTGTGTGTGTGTGTGTGTGTGTGTGTGCATGTGTTTTCTTTGTGTTTGAATGCATACTTGTGGGTATGGGAGTTTGACTGGTGGGATGCCTATGGCTACACAATGCGGTTGCTACAGTTAACTACTACAGTATGTAATTCAGCATTGATCTGTATGTCTCAGAAGTAACTGCAATTCAGAGACATACAAATTAGCTGATAATGAGGTCTTACCTCATTGCAGCCAAGATGTCTCTGAATCGCACAATAGCACTTTGTGGGAGCAGGGCCTTTTTGTTAGCGCTATAAGACTTGTGTTAGGCACTTTTATGAATCTCCAGGTTATTTTTTTGTCATACAACAATAAAAAGAAAGGTACTAAGTTTATCAGCCGAAGTTTCATAAAAAATAGTGAGGAAACCATCAGAGCAAGTGCTTTACATTGTAACGATTTGAAATGTCAGGACTCACATGAGTGGGTCTCAAAATACACACACTGAATTGCTGAAAAACAGACTTGTAAAATAACAACTCTAATATGGTCATTATATAGCATGTTCCCTTTACCCCGATGTATGGTGATCTTGGAGTTGGTATATAAGTTCAGAGGTGGGGGGTGATGCAAGGGAGTTTGTTCCTCCTGCAAAAAACAAGTTTAAAGAAGAGTCGTGTTCACATTTCTCCTGCAGTTTTGGTTTTCTTTTTGGTCTATTGGTACTTGGCATTTCGAGTGCCACCATTTCGGTAGGGAACCACTTTACAGTTATGTAAGCCTGAGGGATATAGTTTTTGTTCTTTAGAACTTGCTTTAACAACTTTTCTTGACATAATTTTGAGACCCTATGCAGTTTGATATTATTATTAATGTAATCATTGATTATGTTATAGTCTTCAGTAAGAGGACCATCGTCACAAATTTCAAGAAAACAGTTGACAGAAAACATTTATATGATCCTTATACTGGTTATAAGAAGAGCTACTGCAGACCACTGTTTCTCAACTGCCAGGCCGTGGCCCGGTACTGAGCCCTGGCATCAATTATACCAGCCACGAGAGGTTCTCCTGGATTAATGTAAAATGTGAAATTAGCTCTTATTATTATTAGTCCTCTCATCTCGACAACTCACTGTTGACAATAGCGACGTGACGTAATTAGAAGTTATGTACCTACCATAACGTTCCATGTTAGTTGTCTTCTCTCGCCTTCTTTCTTGCTGGATGGGTTCGGAGCTGATCCTTGGCTCCGACTCGGCACTTGCTAAGCTCGAGAGTCACTTTTACCAGCGCGAGGCAGCCCCATATCCCATGATGCAAGGCAGTAATTACCCAGATCTCGTTTGGTATCTAGAGGAAAAACTGCCTACCAAAAAACTTTCCACTAAGGAAAGAGGAACAACTAGCCTAAAAGGCTGTAAAGGGAAACCAGGTAATCAAGGCCAACTAACTGGTGTCCAAGGAAGAAGAATCTTCCAGAGAAAAAGGGAGATCAAGGTCTGTCCAGGCAAGGGGGACAGGAGGGAGGGACGCAAGAAGTGAGAGAAGACAACTAACATGGAACGTTATGGTAGGTACATAACTTCTAAATGTTAAGTTGTCAATCTCGCCTTCATTCTTGCTGGATGGGACTGCGTCCCTAGCACCTCTATCCTGGGTGGCTCAATGGAACAGACTCTTGAAAACTGTGGAACCAAAGCTTGCCCTATCCCTGGAGGCCAAATCCAATTTGTAATGAGAAACAAAGGTATGAGGAGTGGCCCAAGTGGCTGCTGCACAAATAGTATCTAAGGGCAGCCTAGCCTGAAAAGCTGTAGAAGTGGCTAGGCCTCTTGTGGAATGTGCTTTAGGTTTTGAGCTGAGTTGTTTGCCCCTAAGTTGATAAATGTCAGAAATGGTGGAAGATAGCCATCTGGATAAGGTCACTTTAGAAACAGGGAGGCCTTTTTTATTTTCAGCATAAGAAAGGAAGAGTTGATCAGATTTCCTAAATTGCTTCGTTCTGTCCAAGTAATATCTAAGTTGGCGGTGAACATCTAGGTAATGTAATTTTTGTTCCGCTCTGTTAGAATAATTTGGAAAAAATACAGGAAGATCAATGGATTGGTTTAAATTTGTCTTAGAAGCAACCTTGGGCAAAAAGGATGGATTGGTTCTCAAGGATACCCTATCCTTGTGGAAGACCAAATAAGGGGGACGAACAGATAGGGCATGAAGTTCCGACACTCTTCTAGCCGAGGTAATGGCGACAAGAAAGAGTGTCTTCCAAGAAAGAAACTTTAGTGAACATGAAGCAGCCGGTTCGAAAGGGGGAAGTATCAAGGATGTCAGCACTAAATTTAGGTCCCACTGTGGTGGAGGATCCCTAACAGGGGGCTTTAGAAGGAACATTCCTTTAAGAAAAGCTTTACAAAGCTTGTGGGACATAATGTTGTGGTCTGCAAACCCGACATGAAAGTTTGAGATTGCTGCCAACTGAACTTTGACTGTGGAAGAGGAAGAACCTGAGTGAAAAATTTCCGCTAGAAAATCCAAGACTGATTGAAAAGGGGCAGTGAAGGGATCTATGTTCCTAGCTTTCGCCCAAAGGGAAAAACGTTTCCACTTGCTCGAGTAAATCCTCCTGGTAGAGGACTTAAGAGAAGCTACTATGATGTCTCTAACAGGGTTAGAGATCATAGGAAGCCTGGCTAAGGAAGGAACTGGAGCAACCAAGCTGTGAGGTTGAGGGAAGGAACGGACCGGTGCAGTTGGCCCAACTGGTGGGTCAGAAGATCTGGCACTGGGTCCAGATGCCAAGGCTGCACCAAGAGATGGCGATGAAGGAACGGGAACCGAATTTGTCGAGGCCAGTAAGGGGCAATAAGAATCATTTTGGCTCTCAAAACGGCCACTTTCTGGAGTACCTGTGGAATCAATGGAAAGGGGGGAAAAGCATAAAGGAGTCCCTGGGGCCAATCTTGGGTAAGAGCGTCTCTGGGGAGATGGCCCGGAAGTGGGAAGAGAGAAAAGAAGTCTGGGCATTTGCTGTTTTGAGGAGTAGCAAAAAGATCGCAGCATGGGCGGCCCCACTTCTGAAAAATCTCCTCCACTATGGATTGCTTGAGAGACCACTCGTGAGGCATGAGTATAGCTCTGCTCAATCTGTCCGCTATTATGTTGATTTTCCCAGGGATATGCGTTGCTACCAGAAACCGATGAGAGGAGATCGCCCATTGCCAAAGTCTGAGAGCCTCTCGACACAAGGGATAGGACTTGGTTCCGCCCTGCTTGTTGATGTACCACACGACGGACATGTTGTCCGTGTGAACTGCAATAGTTCCTAAGGGAAGAAAGTCGTTGAGGGCTTGCAATGTTAAAAGCACTGCTCTCATCTCTAGGACATTTATGTGCAGGTGGTATTCAAACGGTTGCCACGTGCCATGAACCATCTTGCCCTGATAATGCCCCCCCCACCCGATCAGGGAGGCATCCGAATTGACCGTGGCTACCGGGGCCGGGGGAACAAATGGTCTGCCCTGATGGACTAGAGGAGAGGAAATCCACCAGGATAGATGGTTCTTGCAGGTCTGTGTCACTAGGATCTTGTGACGCATGGGAAGCTGCTGGAAGGACCATTGTGTGAACAACATCCACTGTAGGAGACGCATGTAAAAACGGGCCAGAGGAAGAAGTGTGATGGCAGCCGCCATGAGGCCCAACACTTTCAGGACCAGCCTGGCTTGTACCTTTTTGCTGGCAAGGATGATCCGAACGTGGTTTTGGATATCTAGGATTCTCTGATTTGTTAGGTTTGCTGACATCCGAGTAGTGTCTAGATTTGCGCCTATAAAGGTAATAGATTGGCAGGGCGATAAGGAGGACTTTTCGAAATTTACCGAAATTCCCAATTTACTGCATTGACGTAGGGTGTAGTCTCTGGCTCGGATGAGTTGATGCCTGGTGGTGGCTGAGAGGAGCCAGTTGTCGAGATACGGAAACACCTGGAATCCTAGACGTCTCAGGTGAGCCGTGACCACTGCCATGCATTTGGTGAACACTCTGGGGGCTGTAGTGAGACCAAAGGGCAGGGCTCTGAATTGAAAATGACTGGTCCCCAGCCGAAAGCAGAGAAACCTTCTGGAGCGTCTGTGGATTTTTATGTAATAGCACGCATCCTGAAGGTCTATGGAGCACATCCAGTTGTCTTTGCCGAGAAAAGGCAAAATCGATTGAAGTGTGACCATCCGGAATCTCGTCTTTTTGACAGACTTGTTGAGCCTGCTGAGGTCTAATATTGGTCTCCAGTTTCCCGTCTTTTTGGGAACCAAAAAGAACCTTGAGTAGATTCCGGACTCTAAATGGTCTGTTGGAACTGGCTGGATGGCCCTTTTTTTTTAGAAGCTTTGAAACCTCTAGTTTTGCAATTTCCCTTAGACCGGGTGGAACGTCTGGAAGGGAACTTTTCTGAGGGAAGGGGCTTTCCTCGAAGGGAATCTTGTAACCCTCAGATATGATCGACTGTACCCATCTGTCTCGAGAGAGGGAAAACCAGGCTTCTGGGTACAGCGACAATCTCCCCCCGACTGCCTCCAAGGGTGGACAGTCGGGCAACACCTCAGGGATGCTGGAAGGGCTTGTCAGAGAGAGGCTCTCTACTGCCCTGGTTTTGCGGACCCCCTCTGCCCCTAGGGCGGCGTCTATTGTTATTACCCCCTCTACCTCTGGGGGTAAACTGACTACGTGCATCCGGCGTGACTCCCTGAGATTTTTGGAACCACATCTTCCCCCCTTTCTGACCTTTGGGATAAGGCCTAGAAGGGGTGGAGAAACGGACTCCTACGGCAGAAAGAGTCTTGCCGTCTTGCTCACACCTGGTCAACGTGTCCTTCACCTGAGGGCCAAACAAAGTTGACCCATCAAAGGGAGTGTTTGTGAAGGACGCCTTAAAGGGGTCTGCAAAATTACAGAGCCGCATCCAGGACTGACGTCTGAGAGCCACTCCTGTGCCTGCAGCTCTACTCGCCCCATCGGCTGCATAAGAAATGAGCCGCATGGAGGAGTTGGTTATGGAGTTAAGGATTCCCAGCTGAGAAGCAATCTTTTCCTGAGCCCCTGCTGCTGAAGGATCCTGTACTACTTCACCTAATTCTTTAAGGATGTCCCTTTGAAGTCTGGTGAAGTGACATAAATAATTCAGCGAACGCATAGCAAAGGTCGCCGAGGAAAACATCTGCTTACCATACCTGTCCATAGTCCTGGACTCTTTGTTAGGAGGATGGACTGGTACGGAAGGATCTGCAAGTTCCTTCTTAGTGGCGGCCGCCACCACCATGGTATCAACCAGGACACCTTTAGTAAGAAACTGCTTTTCTGTGGGGGCCGTAATAAATTTTGAAGGTCTCCTAGGGACTGGTTCCACCGAATCAGGAGATGCCCACGCCTTTCAAGCTATGACCTCCATGAGAGGGTCGAAAGGTGGAGACACCCAGGAGGTGGAGGGTCGAGATCCAAAAGCCTCCAGGTATACCGATTCATGGAGGGCCAGTTCCCTCTCTGTTTCAGGAGCTCAAGGATGTCTGAAAAGGAGACATCCTCAGAGGGGGATCTTGGGGACCCCTCCGACTCATCTAAATCGGTATCTGAGGTTGTAGACTCAGGGGAGTCTAAATGCTTCCTCTTGCAAGTCCTCTTACGCGGGGGTTCACCTGAAGGATCAAGAGAAACCTCGGAAGAGGAAGTTCTTCCCAATGGGGAGACCTGGGGCGAAGGATCTCTGGGTCCGGGAGCAAGAGAATGGGAAGAGGCATCTACAGGCACCGTAGAGGGAGGAGCTAAAGGAACCGACTGCTGGCTAAGCTCTGGGGCTAGCACACTCCTCATCACCTCAAAGGCTCCCCTCCCATGGAGGGCTGAGAGATCTCGCTCCGAAGAAACAGGGATGCCTGGTCCCACCGAAAGGGAAGGCTCCGAAGCAGATGTCGGGCCCGAGCTGACCAAGGCCGAAGCTCCGAGAGAGAGAACGGGGTTGGACAAGGGTGCGATGCCACTCACCCCCTCGTAACCGACCAGGGAAGCCCGACGCCTGGATCCCTCCAAGGAAGGTCTCAAGGAGGAGATAGGAGTCGAGGACGACGGAGCCGAAAGGTGTGGCATCGGCTCCGAAGCAGCAACAGTCACGGTACCAATAATCTCCGGCTCCGAGCTCTGTAGGAGAGTCGAAGGAGGAATTTCAGGGGGATGTAGAATAGCTGACGTCTGATGAGATGGGCTATGGAGCATCTGGGCTAGTGCCTGTGACTTTAATAGCCTACTTACCACTCTCTCTAAGTCGTGGTCTGAAAGCCTGGAAGACCTCGATGATTGGCTCCGATGGCTCCGCTCCGCTCCGAAAGCAAGGGAGACGCTGGAGCCGAGTGAATAGATTCCAAAGAAGGAGATCTAGACCTCTTTTTGGACGGAGCCATCGGAGCCGAAGAACGGTCAGCTCCGAGAGGAGACAAAGATATCTCGGCCCCAGCCGGAGCCGAGACATGCTTCGACGGTAGGGTGTCGGCTCCAGACGGAGCCGACACAGCTGCCGAACCTAAGGTATCGGCGCCGATTGCCGGCACAGAAGCTTCCAACAAGGAAGGATTGGCTCCGGATGGAGCCGATGTCGACTCCGGCGGAGTCGGAACCAAGACCACAGACTTGGACACCGAAGCCTGGGTCTTGGGAGGCTTAGAGGACTTCCCGGAGCTGACTTTAGCCGGGGAGCTCTCTGGTTTAAGAAGACCCCTTAGGATCAACTTATTTCTACGTTCCTGCAGGACTCTCTGGCTGAAAGAATGACATATAGCACAGGAGTCCTGCAGGTGTAGGGGTCCCAGGCAATAAATACAAGAAGTGTGACCGTCTGTCAGAGACATCTTCTGACAGCACGAGTCACACTTCTTGAAACCTGAGACCCTAGTATCCTTGGACATGTCTCAGTTCTAAACACTCACACACACCGATCAGTCCAGCCAAGACACTAACAAGTAAAAGATTATTAATAACCAACAATTAGTTATTAAAATACAGTGACACAACACACACACACACCCCTGAGGGAAATCCTGACAGGAACTGTGAGGGTGGGAAAGGCCTAAGGCCCGAAAACTAAACTAAGAAAACTAGGGGAAAAAAGGGTATGGAGCTAAGTGAAAGTTCATTGAAGTATTGAATAAAGACTAAGGGACTAAAAATTAGGGTTTTTAGACACCTAAACCTGACAAATAGCAAGAAAAATATCACTTACCAGGAGCTGGTAAAAAGGATGACCTCATTAGCGAAGCGGCAAACGAGATCTGGGTAATTACCGCCTTGCATCATGGGATATGGGGCTGCCTCGAGCTGGTAAAAGTGACTCTCGAGCTTAGCAAGTGCCGAGTCGGAGCCGAGGATCGGCTCCGAACCCATCCAGCAAGAATGAAGGTGAGATTGACAACTTAACATTCATTGTTATTTACTTATTGAAATGTTTAACAATATTTACACACTTTCTTAACTGAATTCAGGGAGAGTGCCTGAGATTAAAATCATTAAGTTTTTATCCTATCTTATCTCAAATTTGTCCCACTGGCTAGCTAGCCCCACTCTGCATTCTAATCGGTCATCCAGAAATACCCTATGAAATGCATTGATTTTAATTAACAACCAATAAGGATGACTGTACATGCTAGCTACACTGAGGTAGTGCTGAGGAACACATCTGAATGATGCATATAACTGCAGACTCACGTCAAACTTGTGCCATTATCTTCTGCAAACCGCAGCCCCAGGCACAGTCATGAGAGGTGTCGCTCACAAAAAGCATTCCTCTCAACATCTTAGCATGAAAACTCTGGACAAAGCTTGACATAATGGGGGGACAAAGGCCCAAAAATTATTTATTTAGTGACTTCAGTTCTGATTTGCCAGAAGAACACAAACTTTTATGAAGAATGGATTACAAATATGAGGCAAAAATCTGGATGTTCTGTGAAAATCTGGACAGTTGAGAGCTATGTAGGCACATCTCCATTTTTTTTTGGGTGGGCTGGTTAATTTTTCCTAGATTAACTAATTTTGCAGTCTTTGGGGAGAGAAATGTTGGATACCAATATATTTTACCCTAATACTTCTGTTTTCAGATGCTAACACGTTACTTTGAATAGATACCATATCTGGTGTGGTGAAACATCTCAAACACATTACTAATGAGGGGGTGTTTGCATAATGGCCATACGCAGTGCCTCCTAGCGCTTGGAGAGAAGTTTTGCTATAGATCGCACACAGTCAGCATAATCCTACTGACTTCATAAAACAATTAATGTTGCTTTATTTCATCATCAGTTTTTTACTACATTGTTTGGATGGTGTGCTCGGCTTTAGCAACAACATAAGTAAGGTTAAGTAAGATTCACGTGCCACCTTCTTACCATTTTTAAATTTTTATTATTACTGAAGCTCAAATTTGTCTCAAGTAATAAAAATAAATGCGCTGGTATGTTGGACGTGGCAATGTTATATATGGAATGTGGTACAGAAACTCTTATAAAGTCACAATGTAGTGTGTAGTGTAGCTATTTTGGATGTTTAAATATAATCATTAACGCATTAAGTGTCCATGATGCTGATATTTCTTACATTCTCCTGGTATGTTATGATTCCACTAATTTTCAAGTGGCACAATTGCAAGTTATAGCTCACCATCTATTAGTCATTTAAACGTGGATTATAGTTTATTATCTGCTTTGTATTTTTCTAATAAACATATGTCTGATTGTCCGCTAGCATTTAATGGTCAACTCTCATAAGCACTGACTGAAACTCTTGTGGTTAGTAGAGGTTCAATTGGTCCAAGTTCTACTTCTTAATAAGGCATAAGTTTACCAGAGTTCACCACCAGTATGGCCGATGGACCAAACGCACTGAACCTTGGGATATGATGTTCATTGGTTCAAGTTCTTTACCTATAGCATAACAGCTAGTTATTTCAAATTTTATCCAATCAGTGTAATTCTGTTGTGCCACTCAAAGGCTCAAACTATCATAAATATGCATATCTAATGAAATATACGGTTACAGAAAGTATATAAAAAAAATGATGATGCCTTTAATTAATAAACAATACACAGCGCTTATCTGCCTAAGACTCACTCCTATCAATAAAATATAGTAGAGGAGCCATGGAAAGCTCTTATAAATTACTTCTACACATGGGAACATTTTTCTTAATGCTTGCGTTTAAGCTTAGCTCTGTACTTCATTTTTATTAATGTTTTTTGGAAATAATCAGATTATGTAACTTTCTTCAGGTAATTCTTCTGCTCTGATGCTACTGTATACTATAAATTCTGATACCTTTTGTTATTGGACTCCTTGCTACTTGTACAGATTATTATTCCTAGTGAGTCAGCTGTTGGAAGGGCTAGGCAGGAAGGTAGGATGACATACATTTTTGTTTTTATCTCAGAGGAAGGGACTGGGGATTTGCATGTAAGTAGGTATTTAGTGGAAACTAGGCTTATGTAACAGCTTGTTTTGAAACCACAGTGCTGTGTTTTTTTAAAAGTAATAGGCCTACAGATTTAGATTTTAATATAAATAAGAGACGGGACTTTGTTTAAATTTGGTGTTAAGAAATGTCGTATTGAAGGTGCTTGTGACACTGACACAACATATAGTGATTCATCCACCTCAGGCCTACAGAGTGATCTCCAGGATGTACAAAAGGAGGGGAAAACTACCAGCACACAGAAGAAAAAGTCTGCATGTACTCATAAGTACATGGACAGCTATTTAAAATTTGGTTTCATACAATTCCCTGACACTGACCAATTACCATGACCTCAATGTGTCATTTGTGCTACTGTTTTGGGAAATGTAGCTATGAAGCCATCGCGACTTACCCGACATCTCAACACAAACCATTCTGATCTAGTCAACAAACCTAATGAATACTTTATGTGTAAAAGAGATGCACTTAAAATACAAAAGAAAATTATGTTTCAAGCTTCAACCACTGACACTTCACTTCTGACGGCATCCTATTTAATATCATTACAGACAGCTAAATGTAAAAAAAAAAAATTTCATTGGCAAAGAACTCATTAATCCTTCTTTGATTGCTGTTTGTAGTGAAGTATTAGGACAGTCTGCAGCAAGTAAAATTAAATACATCCCATTGTCGAATGATACAGTTGAAAGGCAGACATCTGATATGGCAGAAGATACAGAAATGCAACTAAGTGAAAAAATTAAAACACTGAAAATTTTTGCATTACAATTGGAGAAATCTACAGATATTCAGAACAGTATTTTACTTATGTATGTAAGATATATTGACTATGATGAAAGTGACATGAAAGAAGACATTTCAAGCATTTCTGAATTACCTGTGCACACTACCAGGAGTGAATATTTCAAAGTTTTAAATGGTTTCAGTTAACAGAGAGGTCTCAAATGGAAAAACTGCATTGGAGTTTGTACTGATGGCGCTGCCGGCCTTACATATAGAAAATCATTTTTAGTCACTAAAATTAAGGATATGGCAGGCAATAACTTATTGTCGATGCACTGCTACATACATAGGCAAAACCAGGCTTCCAAAAAATGGCACTTGAGCTTAATGAAGTCCTGTCACAATCTGTTAAAGTTATTAATTATATAAAGAATAGTGCTTTAAATACAAGACTGTTAAAAGCATTGTGCGATGAAATGGGCTCTAATCATCAAAATCTTCTTTTCCATTCAGAAGTTCTTTGGCTATCCTGTGGTAAAGTTCTCAAGAGATTATATGAACTCTGAAAGGAAACTGTTTATAACTGAAAAGAAAAGTGACCTGTCCCATTATTTCCAGGATAAGAAATGGGTAGCCAGGCTGGCATATCTCAGCAACATATTTTCTTACATAAATGACTTGAATTTAAAACTTCAAGGTCCAGATACAACAATATTTAATGCTTGGAACAAGATCAAATCATTCAAAAAGAAACTCAAACTCTGGCTTCATACAACTGCAGAAGGAATCAATGAAATGTTTCAGTCATACTCAGATTAGATGATTTCTATTCACAAAATTCACGTTCAGATATTACTGCAGCTCACTTGAAGATGATGTTGTTGTCATTTGAAAAGTATTATCCCGAACATGAGGATCCCTGGAGACAAAATATGTGGATTGTGAACCATTTTGTTGAATGCAAAGAGACAGCCCTTTCCCATGAAGAAACCCTTCAACTTACTGAATTATCATTGGACAAAGGACTGGAAATTAGTTTTAATTCTATGAGTAATTTGAAATTTTGGATAAGAATAAAAATAAATATCCAAACTTATATGAAATAGCAATAAGATTTCTAATTTGTTTTTCAACCATATATCTTTGTGAAACTGTATTTTCTGCCATGACTGTGCTTAAACCAAACAGAGGAACCTCCTGCAACATTCTGACTTTCTCAGTTTGATTATAACTTCAATTCATCCCAGAATTAATAAGCTAATGGACAGAAAACAGCAACAAAAGTCTCACAAGCCTAACTAAAACCTTCAAAAACTCAGACGTTGTAAAATAAACTAAGTTTGACTTTTTCAAGAACTTATAGTTGCTGTTAAAGTGCTGTGTTTTTTACATTCAAAATAATATTATGGGAGGGTTCTAAGAGACTGTGCTACCCAACTGTCGACTGAACTTACAGATATATTCAACACATCCTTGCTACTAGCCATTGTACTAAGTTGCTTCAAATATATGACAATCATTCTATTACCCAAAAAATCCCAACCAACAAGCCTAAATGATTACCGTCCAGTTGCTCTTACATCAACAGTAATGAAGTGTTTTGAGCAGCCGATCAAGAACCATCTCTCTTCAAGCCTAGCTGCAACACCGGATACATTATAGTTTGCTTAAAGATCTATCTTCTGCACAGCTGATGCAATAGCTTTAGCACTTCATGAATCCTTGGCACATCTAGAGAACATGAATTGCTACATTAGAATGCTGTTTATTGATTTTATTTCTGCCTTTAATACTGTCATCCCCCAGAATCTGATATCTCAGCTGACCCAGCTGCTCATCAACACCCCTCTATGTAACTAGATACTGGACTTTCTCATCAACAGACCCCAAAAAGTATGTGTGGGAAACAGAAGTTCAATCTTTATTACACTGAGCATGGGTGTCCCTCAGGGCTGTGCCCTGAGTCCTCTGCTGTTCAACTTGCTGATGCATGGCTGCATGGCCAAACATGAATCCAACAAAATCATCAAGTTTGCGGATGATACTACTGTCGTAGGTCTTGTCAGAAATGGTGAGGAAACAGCCTACAGGGTGAAGTGGAGCATCTGATAGGCTGGTGTGACAGAAACAATCTGGCCTTAAATGTAAGCAAGACCAAAATATTAATAGTCGGTTTCAGGAGGATTCAGAAGATACTTCAACCTCTGGAAATTAAGAGGGTGGCAGTGGAAAGAGTCAAAAACATCAGGTTCCTGGGGGTGCACACCTCAGATGACCTAACCTGGTCGACTCATATTAGCCACACAGTGAAGAAGGCACAACGATGTCTGCACTTCCCACGGAAACTGATGAAGGCAAACCTGTCTCAGTCCATCCTCAAAGCCTTCTACAGGGGGGGGGGGGCTATCGAGAGCATCCTCTTAAATAATATTATAGTTTGGTATGGTAACTGCAAAGCATCTGACCGCAAGGCTCTCCTGAGGGTTGTGAGGACAGCAGAAAAAGTCATTGGTTCCTCGCTCCCATCCATGGATGATCTCCACAAGACTCGTGTGTGTGTGGGAAGGTTTAGGAAGATAATCAACAATCCCACTCACCCTGCCCATGGCATGTAATTCCACCTTTCCTCGGGCAGGCAGTATCGCAGCTTATGCTGCAAAACATCTAAACTGAACAGAAGCTTCTTCCCTCTATCCATAATGCTGATGAACTTGAATGCCAGGCATGACAGTGAATAATTAGATCAATATGCCACTTGCTATGAAGCATCAGCTACAGTAATCACTCTGGCAAATTGCTTCAGTAACTGGTACAGTTAGCCTGATTTCTTATGCTATTACTTCCTGAATGTGCAATAATCAGGAGTGAATTACCACTCCATACATGTGCAATATGAACATCAGAATATATCGTATTACAACTGATGAAGTGCAATACTCTAAGCAATCACAATGTGAAGTCACAGTCTTGCAATACCTACTAGTATAATATTGTCTAATGTTTTCCTGTCCAATTGTGTTGTTAATATTTTAATTATTACTGCACGTGCATTAATTTTACTGTCATTCAAACTATGTGGTCATTGTTTTGTCTTGCACAGGGACCAAACCAATGTAATACCAAACCAAAATAAAAATAAAAAAACACAAATTAAAGCACCAGCACCTTTCTTTCTTTATTCAACAACACACAACATAACAATTGTATGCATTAATTGATGTTTAAATTGGTTGATTATATAATTGGATCCTGTTAACTGGCTGTTTGTTTTAATATAAAAAAACAGCTGAAATTGTTACACTTTGATCCTTGAAGGGAAACTGCCGAGGTGCCAGATCCGTGTTGTTGAATAAATAAAGTAAGGTGCTGGTGCTTTAATTTGTGTTTTTTTTTTTACCAAACCAATGTAATGTCGTTCAGCTTGCACTGCTGTGCATATCTGATCAACAATAAAGTTTACTTTGACTTTTGACTTTGACTTGGTGTATGGCCCTTCTAAGTTTAATTTCTCCAAACCTTGTGGGTTTCTAATACCATGACAGGAATGGACCCATTCCTAAGTCAGGGTATAATTAAAGTTCATAAAATTAGTATTGTTTAATCTTTGATGTTAGCCAAAATAATTTATACAGAGCTACATGTATTGGTAGCATTGCTCATACAACTACTGGAAATGTCTGGGTATCTTTCTTCCACATTACAATATATATATATATATATATATATATATATATTTTTCCCCACTGTAATGTGATCTAAGAGTTAGTATATATAAGTAGCGGAGGTCTGGTCCGGCAAAGTGAAATACATTTTTGCAGGGGGGGTAAACCCCCACTACTTATATATACTAACTCCATGGGGAAAAGTTTTATTTCCTTATCCCCACTATACCATGCTTCGGTAAACTGATTTTCATGAAAGTGCACTTTCGTATACATATATAGTAAATGCCGGGAAGCATATGTCTAATAAATTATTATGCACTAAATTCGAGCCTTCTGCTGTAATATGCATTTGTTTAGGGAAACGATTCAGTTTGTTAATCATGGTGTATTCATATTCAGCAACATAACTGCATTCTGATGATGTTAAAAAATAACTCACTGTAGCATATTCTACCTTCTGAATATAAATCTGAAATCCTGAAATTAACTCTGGCCATTTTATTTACATAAGGATAATTAAACCATTTTTGTTATTTGAATTTTTAGGTGAAATTATAGTTTTGATCTACTTTTAAATGTAACATTTCTTATTTTTGCTTTTCTTCATGCTTTGTCTGCCTGTGGACCAGGGCCATGTCCAAGAAAGGAGCCAAATACCCTATGCTGTTAACATACATATTTCAAACATGTGTGCCAAAGGGGTCAAGTAACCTATGCTGTTAACATACATATTTCAAACGTGTGTGCCAAAGGGGGCAAGTAACCTATGCTGTTAACATACATATTTCAAACATGTGTGCCAAAGGGGGCAAGTAACCTATGCTGTTAACATACACATTTCAGACGTGGGCTTGTACAGATGTCTTAAAACTGGACATCTGGCTTTTAGAACCCTATCTAAAATCAAGCAACAATTCTACAAATTGTCTAACAAACTGATAAATAAGCCACAAAAGGGAATGTATCTACAAATGTGTTGAAGAATAGCAAGCCCTGCCTGCAACTAACCTCAGGAAACCCTATACAGAAAACATTCTCCAGTAATGAAAGGAAAATAGGCCAATGTGATTATTTGAAGCTTGGGAACAGGCTAGAATTTATTCAGTGGATTAATGTATATTCCAACATCCCCTGCAAATACTTAATTAACAGCACAATGCACTTGCTCAACTCAAAAACTAAATGATCTTATTTGGCTACTAACCTGGAAAGGTAACATTTCTGAGGCTGCCAAAAGTGTTGACTGGATACAAATAAATAAACCACAAAACACAGCAGTTTCAGCAATTGCCTAAAATCATGAATAATCATAAATAAATCATTACAATGTAAAAGATATTAGCATCACAAATTCATAATTACAGTATCAGCATCAGAAATGTTGACTATAACATTGATCAATGGATATTTAGATATTTTCTAATAAGTAATAATGTGTCCACGTCTTCACATTTTCAGCACTATACATCCTCAGAATACTGGACACTGACTACAGGATACCATATCAAGTTGCAAACTAATTGTGAAACCTACACAGTACATGCTAGCCATAAAAAGACCACACACTTCAAAAACCTACAGATCAGATCACCAGGAAGCAAACCCATGCATTGAAACTGCTCCTCATCAAAGGACCACAAAGACTGTTCAAAAATGCCATAAACAGAAAACACCTGAACAAGAGTTACTACAGAAGGTAAGTTGCACTCACTCCCCAACTCCTTTGCAACTTACATATAGTAGCTCAACCTGAAATCCCACAACCCTGAAGAAAGGGAAACTGCCTTTTCTTATAAATGTCTACACAATCAGCAGAGTATGTGTGTTGTGTAAATATCTATCGATATAAATAGATAGATAGCTATTGATGTGCATGTGTGTGTGTGTCTGTGTGTGTGTGGCCACGTGCACCTCCCACACTCCCTTACCTATATATACTAACTCCATGGATACACAACCATGGAGAAAAGAAAAAAAATGCCACGTACAATGAATCAGAGCTGGAGCACAAACACAAACATTTACAGATTTGGGGGTACAACATGACATTGACAACTGCAATTCACAAATACTCTGCTAGACTTACTTCCCCTAATAATACTTAAGAAATGGTACCACCCCATAGTTTCTGTAGATTTCTAAACTTTTCTATCAAATAAGTTTTCATCAAATTAGTTCAAGCAGTTTGGATTCAATCAAATGACACAGAATCACATATTCTCTCTCACACACACACACACTTTTGAATGAAATTAATGACTGACTTTTGAGTGCAAAGTGAAGCAAGTCAAGCTTATTCCATACTCTTAGGGAGTATTGGATAATGAATATGTCACACTGTCATTTACCATTAAGTTCCCTAGTATGGCGACATCTCCCCCAGCACTGCATGGGTACATTTCAGGCAAAGACTTTCAAATATAACTGCCTCAGATGTTACCTTACAGATGAGGCAGAAGACGCCTTTAGACAACCTATACAAAACAGAATAAGTGCAATATCTGAACCCTTTTTGAATAGTTTAATTTTTACCTAACCTATGATTTTTCAAGTAATGAGACATAGCACCTTGTTAGAATTTTCAAACTACAGCACTGTATTCAATCTTTTTCTTTCGGCTTTTCCTGGTTAGGGGTCACTAAAGCGGATCACCTGTCTGCTCATGATTGGCAGTGGAGTTTTACGGTGTCGAGTTGCCAGCCCAATCTTCCACGGAAGGCACACACATGTACACACTCATGCCTAGGGCCAATTTTAGTGTATCCAATCCACCTACAGCATGTTTTTGGGATGTGGGAGGAAACTGGAGCACCTGGCGGAAACCCACGCAACCACAGGGAGGACATGCAGAGTCCGCACAGAAGGCACCCCAGCCGAGGATCGAACCGGGGAACCTCTTGCTGTCTAATGGGCTTTATCAATGAGGTATAAAGTTGCTCAGTGATCTCCATGTTGCAACAAGAAATGTTTACCTAAACCACCTAGATCAGTAAGGATTAAATCTCAACAAAATTAAAATCAAACAAATAAGCACATATCTCATCTTTAACAATGAAAAAAATCCACTCCTATTTGATCTTTTCTTTCTTTGCAAAACTAGTGTTTCTATAAGCACCAGTGCTAGGGACCTAAATCTACAACAGCAAATAAATAGAATTCACTTGAGAGAGAGGTTCCTAACACAATGTATTCCCAGCCTAGGGAATGAATTACCACTACAGGTCAAACAAAGCACTACTTTGAAAGGTAGACACAAATTTACACCGGGATTGTCATATACAGCCCTGTTAAATTTGGGAGGTAGTAATAGTATAAAGTGCTTGAAAAGAGAGGTATGAGCATTCAAGTGTGATCTTAAAGATGTATATGGCTAGACCTCTTTTATCCCTGCGATCGTCTGCCTATGTTAAAATCCCTAAACTACGAAAAAAGACTAGAAGCACTTTCCCTCTTTTCTGAGTCTTATAGGCTCCTCACAGGACCATGACCAAGCAGTGCTCCAAATCTTTGAAAACTATTTTCTCTGCATACGTCAGACTGAATATTTATTTATTTACTTATTTATATAAGCAACTAGACTGACATATTCGTAAGGGCCTTTTAACGGCTATGGTTTTGTTACTGTAATATGATATGAACAAAAATTGTATTCATTTTCTAATACCTGCTTAATCCTATTCAGTGTTGTAAGGCCACCAAGTCTATCATGGGAAGTAGGGGATGTAATGCAAAGAACCAATCCCTGTGAAAACAATTAAAAAAACAGACAAAATATCACTGTATATAGTAACATAAAAGAGAAGGTTATGAAAGGCCACAAAAGCAATTCTGTTGACAAAAATACATATAAACTCTTGTAAAATAATATATGGTGATTTACTTGTAGCAATCTCTAAGGGAATTTATATATACTAATTAAATGATGAAAACAAATATGTTACAGATTTACACACCGCCATTTAAATTTCAGCACTGTTTTAACACTGTAGAGTACATCTAACTGAATCGTTAAGTAAAGCTTCAATAGTTTCTTAAAACACATTTTCAGTGAAAATGAAGCAGGCCTGAAGCATGCAGTATAGATTTTGATTTAGTTTCTCATTACAGACTGAGAAAGTAAGACAAGATTCTACTCCAAGGTCAGATGGAAGCAACTGTGGTCATATGGAAGCAACTGTGTTCATGTATTTTTTAAGAGAACCACCAGAAGGAAATAGGCCTGCCCGGTTTACAGAAAGTTTAAATCTACTTGCAATAGTTCCAAATTACACAGCATTTGTTTTAATGAAATTGGTGAAAGAATGAAGTAAATTATCATGCAATACTGATTAAATCCTGTAAGCAGATATACCAGGTCTGTAGATGATAAAGTTGTTGGTGTAACATCTACATTTGCAGGATGGATTAGTAAACCTGACTGAACTTATGGGGAGAACTGTAATAATGTGGGAAATGCTACTCTTCTTTCAAATAAACAAACTGAAATTAATTAGCTACACTTCAGTTTGGACATGGAACTAAGTCTTGTTTGTTTAAGTTTAATTTCACCAAGTCTTTTGTGTTTCAGATACAATGACAGGAATAGACCCCATTCATAAGTCATGGTATAATTAAAGTTCATGAAATTAGTATTGTTGCAATCTTTGAAGATAGCCACAATTGTTCGTTGTAGCACCTGCAATGTTCCTAGAATTGACTTCTGCAGTTCATATGGAATTAGATGTATTAGTAGTATATCAAAGTATGAATGTTATTTATTTTTTATTAGACTCATTGCTCCTACTACTGTTGGAACTGTCTGGGTATCTCTATTCCACATGGTTCTTATTTCTGCCTGCAAATCCTGATATTTTATGACTGTGCGTCTCTCTGTTCATAAGACACTGTAATCACAAGGTGCAGCAATTTCAATGATCAATGCTATTTTTGTCTTTTTTTCATGGACTACTACATCTGGTTTTCTTGCATCTATGCTTTTGAACTGCTAGTAATGGGTAATTCCATGTGTGTACACCATCATTCTCTATAATGGTTTGTGGTTCATGGTTCCAATGCTTCTCAGCTACTTCTATACTGTATCATTTGCACAATACCCAGTGCAACATTCTTGCCACATTATAGTGCCTTTCAGTGTACAGGCCCTGTGCCATGAGTATATCACACCCAGCAAGAAAAGGTATGTCTGTTTGCAATTCTTTTTACAGAAGATACATTTGCATGATTTTCCCACTTGTACAATGGGCCTTGTAAACCAACTTATATGTAGTCTACTGTCCTGGGCTGCCATTATTAACCTTTCATCTTTTGGTTTCAACTCGCCTCTCCATAACCACTCCTGTTTCAAATCCTGATTAACACGAGGTTGTCCCAGGAGATCTCTATACTTGCTACGATATTTTTGGCTTTTCTACATTTCTTTCCTTGTCATCTGATCCTCCTACTTATAGTCTTTCTTTTGTTTTTTGGCATATTCAGTTGCTGTCTAATTTTTGTCTACTTCTGGTTTGTTTTCCATTCTAGCTTGACACAAGAATGCTTCTGCTAAACTTAGCAGAAAGTGTATAGGCAAGTACTAGGCTAGCTGCCCTTGCAGGCCATTTTAAACCTAGCAAATTTCCCTCTAAAGCTGAGAATCAAACCTTGTACCTTGTGTCTCTGAGGTAAGCCCCTTAACTATTAGACCAACCCCTAGTCATCTTAAACTTCATCTCCTCATGTTTTAAAACTTTCACTATGTTTGGATCTGATGAGGTCAGCAGATATGTATGTAGTCCCACAACTGCAGATGTAATAAATTTTGAGGAGGCCCATGCCTCCTCCAGAGTGAAGATTATATAATCTTGGTAAACACTGATTTTTATATATCATTTGATAAGCATGAAGCATTTTTCTTATTTTCCTGTCCAACTGATCCAATATATTTTGGGGCCAGTCAATCACACTAAAAATGTAAGTTAGATTTGGAAGAGCAAATTGGTTTATATCTTTTTTTATTTCTAGATGTCAAAGTTGTTTTCAATATTAGTTCAGTCTTCTGAAGTATTCCTTATAGATTTTTATTTGTATTTGTTCATGTTTTATTGCCAATCCTTCATTGATTTCCAAATATTTATACAATCCCTCCTGCTCAAGTTCCTATATATCAAATTCTTGTCCAAGTCTGATATTTTCTTTAATAAGAATATTTGCTTAATGAAACCAGACAAGGGTGGAAGCTTAGTTGTTATGAATTATCTTGACTGTGTGGGGAAGATGATGGCTTAATTAACTGATGACATTTATGAAGAGGTGTCATTAAATAAAGTTAATATTGCATATTACAAGATTGATTGTTTGTTATATGACCTGCAGATGCAGGAGCAATTGAAAGAGGAGGAATTTGAGTTTCTGGTTGTAAGTAAACCTTTCATTCCATCTATTTTTTGGATTCCAAAAATCCATAAGGCCAAATTCAATCCCCCATTGATACTACTAATAGTAGATGCAGAGGGTTTCAAGAGCAAAACTATAGCAAAATTTATGGATTTTAAATAGAAAGAATATCATGGTGATTTTCCCCATCTTTTAAACGATTATTGGTACTTTTTCAAACTGGTTACAATGCATTTTGCCATGACAGGTTGATTTTCAAGACCACTGATGTTCTGGACTTATTTTCTTCTATTCTATATTATGAAGGTCTACAGTGGTTTAAAGATGAAATATGTTAAACAAATTATTAACTTGTTAGTCACTCTAATGGAGATTGTTTTAAAAAATAATTTTATTTATTTTTTGGGGGGAATATTACCATCAATAGGTAGGGGTTGCATGGGCGCAACATGCTTTCCAACTTTTGCCAACTTGGTAATTGTTTTGTGGGGAAAAAGTTTTATTTTCAACAATGAATAAGTCAAATGTTGGAAGTTATATCTACATTTTTCAGATTATATATGTATCTTTAGAACAGACTTCTTGGAAAATCTGTCAGATTATTAATATTACAATGCCCTTTAACTAACAATAGATACAGTGAATTGTGGTTTTGCTTCCACTTCCACTATTTTTCACCAACCTGCATACTCTGATTCTCTCTTACATTGTGAGAGTTGTCACCCCTACTATCAGAAAAGGACTATGTTTAAAGGTCAAGTGGTCCATCTTGTTAGAATGGTCTCTGATGAAACTACCATTCAGAATGAGATATGTGTACTAATTAATATGATAAAAAGATGTTGTTACCCTGACTCATTGTTGGGTAATATTCAATATGAAGTTGGCACCAAGAGAAATAAGGGTATACATTTCCTCTTGTTAGGAAGATCTCTAACATTCTGTAATGCTAATAATGATGTTTTGGTTAGCCCTAGATTTGATGTGGACTTTGGCCATTCCATGGGTTTGACTTTATAGGCAGCCCTTCAATAAAAAAGGATAATGAGAATAATTGGTACATTTTCATGGTGAGTAACTTAGTTAACTAAGTGGGTTTAAAACCTTGTGTTACTTACAAGACTGGCTCTTATTTCAAAACTTTAATGGGAACCACACATAATCAGTATCTCAATGGCAGTCATAAAAAGAGAGGTACTTATAGGTGTAAACAATGTAGCTATATAACAGAAGGTAAAAATGCTATTATCAATGGTCAGATTTTCAGTAGCAATTAAAGTCACTGTAGCTGTGACACCAAAGGGGTGGTTTATGTTGCCATTTGTGACAGCTGCACAGCATTCTATAGTGGCAACACAAAATATCCATTAAAGGATAGGATTTATGAACATATACACAGTGTTAAGAGCAAAAGTAATAACAGTGCTTTACGTAAACATGTTGAAAATTTTCCAGATCACAACTTTTGTTTACAGGTGTTAGAGAATGTAGTTAACCCTAGTGGTGGATTTTATAGACATATTGTCTTTGAAGTACATTTAGTGTTACCTTAGTCAGTATTTTTAGTGTGTTTTTAAGTGCATTAATTAGAGGTTGGCCCTGGATCATGTGATTTATCTTGCAAATTATTTAAATGTGAAGTAAGACTGTACTTGTTTGGTTCTGTTGAAGACCTGCTTGTTTTTTTTTTTTTGGGGGGGGGGGACGGGGACAGAACGCTTAACCATTTTGAGTTTTAACCAACGTTTGGTTTACGGCAACCTTTTACCACTTCCAGTATTTACTTGGGTGTTTTTTAACTTCATCATGTGGATTTGTTCTACACTGATATTTACTTGATACTGCAACTTTCCTTGTTTAAACATTGCTTTTGCACAATTATGAAGACCAAATGAAATTCTTTTATCCATCCATGAATCCATCCATCCATTCACAACCCCATTTCCCATTTTTGCACATGGGGATGGGGTGTGCTTTCAACTCATCTGATGAACTATACAGTTTTAAGTCATCCACAAAAAGTAGATGAAAAGTCTTTAAGCAGGGTTGTTTCCGGGGAGACAAATTGTAGCCTAATCTGTTAGCAGCTTAATGGGTTAAGGGCAAGACAAAACAGCAGTGGTGACAAAGAATCACCCTTGAATATCCCCCTTTTAATGTTTATCCTAGTGATAGTACTTTGGCCTTTGTCATGGCTTAACTGCAAAGTGCAAAACTGCACAAAAAAAAAAAAAAAAAGGCAGCCCCCTGTGTGGCTGCGGCTGTGTCAGTTCCATATCTCTCAAGTGTACCTCATTACAAAGAACGTTCCTCATTTTGGGTCTTAAAAAGTCCCAGTTCCTCAAAGTTCCACAGTGAAAGTGTGTGTCACACATTCAGAGTTAGGAATTTTTTAAGTGATATCCATGGTAAATAGTACCGAATCGTATCAATTAACCAAAACAACTTTTTTATAAATAGGTAGATGCATTACTGGAGGGGAGATAAATCCAGATAAACCACAAAAATACAAGTCCTTCAAAGAAAATAAATACAATATCTGGAACACACAGCTGATACTATATGAAAAAATACAACACACAGCTGCTCCGTTAAAATACAAACGTAGAATCTTTAATGTAACAGGAATAAGCACTTTCACAGTTTAATCCCAACACTGCTTCATCAGATAATGAATGACACTACCAAGCTCTCAAAGTACTATGCATTAGCCAATCAAAACAAGAACTAACATCACGCCCCTAAACATATCCCATAAATAAAAATAAATAAGTAACGTCTATAAATGAATAAAATGCATGTAACTATACAGAAATATAAATATACAGAAATATATAAAAAATAAATATGATAATCAAAATTGAAAAATAAAAATTTGTGTGTAAAAAATGAGAAAGGCCTATCTGAATTATCTCCTCGCTTTAAGGGCAGGTTTCAAAGGGACACGACTATTCAAGCCCTTCCCTTTATATGACTGCATCCTCAGAATCCACTGTGACTCAATCCTCTCAGTGTGGTTGCGAATATCACCCAGTTTTAAAGACTCATGTACTCTATCAATCACCCTAAACTTAAACTTATGATGTTCTCCTTCTGTCATAGCATGTTTTGCCAGTGCATTGTTGTCATATCTAATTCTTATTGAATAAGTGTGTTCTCTTATCCTATCCCTCAGACTGCGATTACACTTCCCTATGTAGAATGAGACATTCGACACAGTGTGGCAGATAAATCACATCTTTAGTATTACAATCCGCATGAACTTTAAAACTAAAGGTTGAGTTTCTGCCATCTGGCCAAAAGTTCCGGGTATTGGTTTCCGTAAGTAGACATGATGAGAACTCTTAATCCCCTCGGTACGACTCCATGTTTAAGACACGCCTCCATGTGATAACATTGGTGCTGGACACGTTTCAGACAGAAGAGATCATTCTCTATATCGCAAATTTTCATCCGAGCTAGCTATGAAAACAGAATTGCAGCAGATAGTAAAGACAAATACAAGACTTTCTATAGTTATGTAAAGAATCTCCATGGCAATGCATAGATTTGATCTGAGCTACTGCACAATGGTACCTCCTATACCGAGTGAACAGATATTGCAAATATACTGTCGGATAGATTCAGTGCTAACTTTACCACTTTTCCCTCCCCCAAAGGACCAATCACAATACCAGTAGATTGCCAGGCACCCAGTATTACTGCTGCACAAGTTAAAACAGCACTGTCCAAGGACAAGAATACAGCTTCTATAGGACCTGACAGTATCACTGGCTGTGTTCTACATGAACTACAGAGTGAACTGGCACCTCACCTGTGTGCCCTGTTCAATTACAGCCTCACCACAGGCTTTGTCCCTACCGAATGGCGCACTGCTACAGTCATCCCTCTTCACAAAGGAGGAGTGACTACAGACCCCGGGAACTATCACCCAATTAGCCTGACGAGTCTGATATGCAAAGATATGGAATGCATCATCATGGACTTAATAAACAAGGATATAGGGAATCTCCAAACTCTGGATCCTACACAGTTTGGTTTTGTGAAGGGTAGATCATGCCTGCTCAACTTGGTTGACTTCTTTGAGTCAGTCTCCAGAGCTGTGGATGAAGGTAAGGTGGTTCATACAGCCTACCTTGATCTGGCCAAGGCCTTTGATATCATTCTCCACCCAGGAATCATAGAAAAACTTACTAAGCTAGGTATCAACCACTATATCACTAGGTGGGTTGCAAACTGGCTCACAGACAAAACCCACAGTGTGAAAGTAGCTGACTCCAAGTCAGACTGCTGACCAGTCACAAGTGGAGTCCCACAGGGTTTGGCCCTGGGTCCTCTCCTGTTTGGTATCTACTTCTTTGAAGTCAAGGTCAACATGAAGGGACTCTGGCTGACAAAGTTTGCAGATGATTGCAAGTTGGGAGGTATTATTAACTCCCCAAGTGATGTTGACATCCTACAGAAAGGCCTCATTGAGACCAATGACTGCTGTCAGAACCATGGCCAATTCCAAAAAATGTGACTTCATCCCCTTTGGGAAAAACCCGGTTCCCTTGAATTACCACATTGATGGTAGTCCACTGAACACAGAAGGCATTATAAAAGATCTGAGAACACAGGTTGACAGCAACCTCTCTTTTGACCACCACGTTGCCACTGTGGTCAGAAAGTCCTTCTATGTAGCACATCTCATTACTAAGGGTTTTGCATCCAGGAAGAAAGAGGTCATTGTCTCTCTCTACTCTTCCCTCATTAGGCCAATCATCGAGTACAATGCCCCATTTGGCATGTATCTCACTAGACACCTGCAACAACTGGAGAAGCTGCAAAAGTACCTCACAAAGAGGATTCTAGGCCTTAAACACTTGTTCTATAGGGACAGACTCAGAAAACTCCAACTATTCTCTCTCATATCGCCTACTTAGAGGCGATCTCTGCTTGACTCACAAAGCCAGGTCTGACCCAGCTCTGTTAGAAATGCTACATCTAAAGAAATCCCAGTCCCTCTGCACCACACGCTCCAGAGACCTCAACCTCATTATCGCAATCAACAGAACATGCTGGAGGGACAGGTTCATAACCCAGAGACTGCCCATGCTATGGAATAGACTTCCCATACATGTCAAGCAGAGCACCTCACTGGCCTTCTTCAAGAAAAATCTTGATGAGTGGATGGGAAATAAAAAATTCACCCTGGGGATCACTCCAGTGGCTCTACTCGATAGAGGCACTAGGAACTAAGGTTGGGTGGCACGATGCCAGGGTAATCCTATGGTCTAAGCTTTTAAAGGCTCCAGGGCCATTAGCCTAGTACACACCTATGAACCTATGTGTTCCACATTTTACCCATTTGTTCCACATTATGAAAGGCAGTGTTCCTCATTTTGGAGGTAGTAGGTTGAGAGATGTGGTCAGCTCATCCTAGAGATAATGCATATTTTGTCTTCTATTGCACAGAAAATCTCGAAAAAATCAGTTTCTGCACTTCCAATTGAAAGTACAATAACTTATAGTAGATAGAAGATACTAGAAATTAAACAGTCAACATCTACATGTTGCTGGTTGGATGCCTTGAAGTCTGCAGTATATCTGGGGCCTACTACTTGCATGAAGCTACAACAGCTATCTATTTTAACTCTTCACACTCTAAAGTGCCTGAAACTGGTAGAACAGGTTTCTAGAATATGCTGGACAAGAAAAAAGAGAAAGAAATGCCAGAGAACAAGGAAAAGAGGTTGCAGAGCAGGTACTGATGTAAAGTTAAAAGCAAACCCCTACAGGCCTGTGCTGCCATCTATACTGCTAGCTAATCTGAGATCACTAAATAGCAAGATGGACTACTTAAGACTGGAACTCTCCAACAAGAACAAGGTGAAAAATACTTGTTTATTTTTGATTATTGAGACTTGGCTCCATGACAAGATAAATGACAGTGCAGTAAACTTAAGAGAATTTTACGCTGTTTCATGCAGACAGAAAACATACACTGTGTGGAAAGGCCAGAGGAAGTGGAGTCTGCATCCATGTTAACAAAATGTGGTGCAGCAACTGTGAAATCATACTATCACATTGCTGTGAAAACTTAAAGAGTTCATGTCCATTAAATGTAGACCATTTTACTTACACAGGGAGCTGAATGGGGTCAGTGTAATCGTGATGTATATCCCACCTAGTGCTAATACCACCGAGGCTCTAAATAAACTCTGCAATCACACGGTTGAGCTGCAGAGGAAATATCCTGACTTTGTACACGTGGCAGCTGGTGACTTTAATAAAACAGAGCTGAAAGAAATATTCCCACATGACCATCAGTATGTGGACATTCCTACAAGGGGTGATAATATCCTGGACAAGGTGTACGTAAACTTAAAGAATGCTTATAAGGCAGTGCAGCTTCCACAAGTGGGAAACTCTAACCATTACACCATCTTACTATTGTCAGCTTACAAACCTGCACTGGTTAGAGAGAAACCCACAAAGAAACAAATCAGGGTATGACCCAAGGGGGGGGGGGGTATGGATGCTCTCAAAGACTGCTTTGAAAGAACCAACTAGGAGGCAGCCACAGTGAATCAGCATCCGAACATTGATGAATACACTGAGGTAGTGATGGCATACATTTCTAACTGTGTTGATGGGGTAACAAATACCAAGAGTATCACTACTAGAGCTAACCAGAAGTCATGGCTCACCCCTAAGGTATATAAGCTTCTGTAGGAGAGAAATGCAGATTACAGGGCTAAGGACAAACTGGCCCTAAGTTTAACAAGAGGTAATCTAAGGAGGGGTATAAAGCAGGTGAAGAGGGAGTATGGCAGAAAGGTATAGAGCCACTTTGAAGACATGAAGGATGCAATGAGACTATGGCAAGACATACAGGAGATCACTGACTACAAAATCAGGTCAGCACAGTGTGAGGCAGCATCAAATTCCTTTACAGTTTGAACATCTTCTTTGGTAGATTTGGGAAAAGAAACAACAAGATGGCACTAAAGTCACCCACTGATGAGAAGGATGCAGTACTCAGCCTCAGCACAGAAGAGGTAAGAAGAGTGCTAAAGAGAGTGAACCCCAGGAAGGCTGCTGGCCCAGACAACATACTAGGCAAGGTGTTAAAAGGCTGTGCTGATCAACTATGCACAGTGCTCAAGGAAATATTTAACACCTCCCTTGCCATGGCAAAAGTATCCTAATGCTACAAGGAAACTAACATCATCATCACTACCTAAGAAAACCACTCCCTTCAGCTCTAATGACTACAGAGAAGTCACTCTGATATCCACTGTTATGAAATGTTTTGAGCGGCTGATCAAAAAGCATATTTCATCATGCCTACTTCCTGATTTTGACCCTCTGCAGTTTGCGTACAGAGTTAACCGATCCCACAGCTGATGCCATATCAGTAGCACTACACATCTCCCTTGAACATTTATAAGGCAAAGAAAACTATGTGAGGATGCTGTTCATAGATTTCAGCTCTGCATTTAATATGGTGGTACCAATGCAGCTGATAGAAAAACTGGTACATTTAGGAATCAGTAAATATCTTTGTAACTGGATCCTGCACTTCCTGATTAAGAGACCACAGACAGTGTGTTCAGGTAAGAACACATCAATGTGCATCATGATTAACACCGGGGTTCCATGGGGATGTGTTCTCAGCCCACCGTTATTCACCATCCTGACCCACGACTGCTATGTTAAGCACAAGTCCAATCATATCATCAAGTTTGGTGATGACACCACAGTTGTGGGGCTCATCACAAAGGAAGATGAAAAGGGTACAGAGGGGAGGATCTCTGATCAGTTGGTACGAGGGGAACAACCTGGCCCAGAATGTAAGCAAGACCAAAGAGATTATCACAGACTTCAGGAAAAGGAAACAAACCACCCAGCGCTCAGGATCAATGGTGAGAGTGTGGTGAGGGTTAACAGTATGGAATTCCTGGGTGTACACATATCAGAGGATAATGTAAGCACAATCACCCAGTGAGTAAACCAGCCATCAAAAAACAAGAAATTATGTACTCACCACAACGTTCGATTCGATGTATGTAGTCCATCTCGCCTCACATTCTTACCTGTGGATTCGGCCTGTTTGATAACTGGGGGAAAAACACTGGCAATTCAATAGATTGGTTATGGTTACTGACTGACGCTACTTTAGGAAGAAAGGAGGGGTTCAGTCTGAGAGAAACCCTGTCCTTATGAAAAATCAAATAAGGGGGTTTGATTGATAAAGCTTGAAGCTCTGAAATGCGTCTGGCTGACGTGATGGCTACCAAAAAGACAGTCTTCCAAGTTAAGAATTTTAAATCGCAAGTGGCTGCAGGCTCAAAGGGGGGTGAAGTAAGACCCTGTAGAACAAAGTTTAAGTCCCAACGCATAACAGGTTCCAATACCAGAGGACGAAGTAACAAAGTGCCCTTCAGGAAAGCCTTACAGAGTCTATGTGCCATCAGACTAGGCTCGTCTGCAACATAAAAGGTAGAAATCTCCGTCAACTGGACTTTAATGGTTGAGGCCGCTGAACCCTGGTTAAAGAGCATAGACAAGAACTTCAATACAGATGAAATTGGAGCTGTGTATGGGTCAATCTTTTTGGCATGCTCCCAGATTGAAAATCTCTTCCGTTTGCTGTAATAAATCTTCCTGGTCAAGGGCTTATGAGAGGAAGATAAAATATGAACCACCTCCGGCGAAAATTGATGAAGCCTAACTAATGACGGAAGTGGAGTAGCCAGGCTGTCAACCAGAGGGTCCAAAGAGAGGGATGGAGCTGCCCTGACATGTGCATCAGTAAGTCTGGTTGTGGGTCGAGAATACAAGGAGCATCCATGAGATAGGGATGGAGAAAGGAGAACCAAATTTGACGAGGCCAGTGTAGGGCAATCAGAATAATTTTGTTTCCCAAGGATTGTGCTTTCTGAATAACCTTTGACAGCAAGGGGACCGGAGGGAAGGCATATAGTAGACTGGAGGGCCAATCGTGGACTAGAGCGTCCCTGGGTGACTCCCCCTGAGGGGGGAATCAGTGTGAAGTAGCTGCTGCATTTGGCATTGATGGGGCTGGCAAAAAGGTTGCAGCAAGGCTGACCCCACCTGCGGAAGATCAGCTCCGCAACTTGACAGTTCACGGACCACTCGTAAGACATCAGAATAGCTCTGCTTAGCCTGTCTGCTATCACACTAGACTTCCCCAGAATGTGCGTTGCCACCAGAAAATGTTGGGAAGACACTGCCCATTGCCACACTCGCATGGCCTCCCTGCAAAGGGGATAAGACTTGGTTCCTCCCTGCTTGTTCGGATACCACACCACTGACATATTGTCTGAGTGGATTGCAATAGTCCTGAGAGGAAGAAAACTCTGAAGTGCTTGCAACGCTAGTAGCACAGCTCTCATCTCCAGGACACTGATATGCAGATGTATCTCGTACTCTTGCCAAGTGCCTTGGACTGTCCTGTCTAGATAATGCCCCTCCCACCCCATCTGGGTGGCATCCGTGGTCACCGTGGCAACCGGGGGCGAAGGAACGAAGGGCTTTCCTGCATTCAGGTTGTCGGCATGAAGCCACCAACTGAGATCCTGTTTGCACCTGTCTGTGAGTAGAATAGGGTGAGAAAGTGGAAGATGTTGAAGAGACCACTGGGCAAAGAGTAGCCATTGAAGGAGCCTCATATGTAACCTTGCCAGAGGGACTAACATAATCGTAGCAGCCATTGTCCCCAACAGTTGGAAGACCCATCTTGCCTTCGCTCTTCTCAGAGGGAGCAAGGTGTAAACCTGTTGTTGTAGGATTCTGATTCTTTCCTGTGGTAGAAACGCCCGCATGAGGACGGTGTCTAATTCGGCGCCTATAAAAGTGACACGCTGTGAGGGCAACAAGGCAGATTTTTCCCAGTTCAATGTGATGCCCAACTGTTAACAAAGGTTGATAGTAGCATCCCTGGTCTGAAGTGGTAGATGCCTGGTGGTGGCAGTAAGGAGCCAGTCGTCCAGATATGGAAACACTTGGAATCCCTGATGTCTCAAGTGAGCAGTCACCACTACCATGCATTTGGTAAACACCCTGGGGGCTGTGGTGAGACCAAAGGGCAGGGCTCAAAACTGAAAATGACTGGCTCCCAGCAGTAAGCGTAGGTGACTTCTGGATGCCCTGTCCGTCTTTATGTGGTAGTAAGCATCCTTGAGGTCGATGGAGCACATCCACATTTATTTTCCCAACAATGGGAGAATAGACTGCAATGTGACCATTCGGAACTTGGACTTTTGCACATGGGTGTTCAATTGGCTGAGATCAAATATGGGCCTCAGGTCCCCTGTCCTTTTTATCACCAAAAAGAATCTGGAGTAAGTCCCTAATCCGATCTGGTCTGAGGGGACATGTTGGATGGCTCCTTTTTCTAGCAGCTTTGAATCTTCTGAAACTTTGTAATCCCTTTGACTGGGTGGAACATCCGGGATTTTCTTGATTGGAGGGGGATTTGACGAGAAGGGAATGACATATCCTCTGGAAATTATTCGTAGAACCCATTGGTCCTGGGTGATTCTTGCCAGGCCTCCGGGTATAATGAGATTCGACCCTGACTGGCTCCGGAAACGCACAGTCAGGCCTCCCATCAGGAGTGGCGGTAGGGAGAACCATGAAAGAAATCGCGGTCTCCCGAGTTGCGGGGTCCTCCTCTGCCTCTAGGGCGGCATCTCCCTGAATAACCACCCCCTCCCCTGCCTCTGGAGGGGGCTCACCTTGTGCACTGGGAAAAAAACACTGTGATTTCTTGAACCACATTTTGCCACCCCTCTGGGCCTTGGGATAAGGCCTAGAGGGAAGGGAAAAATGGACTCCTATGGCAGACAGAGTTTTTCCCTCCTGCTCGCACCTAGTGAGAGTGTCTTTCACCTTAGTTCCGAACAAAGAGGAACCATCAAAAGGGGTGTCGGTGAATGGAGACTTGAAGGCCTCCGCGAAATGACAAAGGTGCATCCAGGCCTGCCTCCGAAGAGCAACTCCTGAACTTGCTGCCCTACTCGCTCTCTCGGCTGCGTAGGAGATTAGCCTCATGAAGGAGTTTGCAATGGAATTGAGGGTAGACATCCGAGCGTTGAACGTCTGGTCCACCGCCTCAGAAATGTTACGTATGACAGTATCTCCAAGCTCCTTGAGGAGATCTCTCTGGAGCCGTGTAAAGTATGATAAGTAATTCAGTGACCATAAGGTAAAGGTCGCTGAAGAACACGTACACTTCCCGTACTGGTCCATAGTCCTAGACTCATTGTTAGGAGGATGGATGGTGGAAGAAGTCTCAGCTAATTCCTTCTGGGTGGCAGCTGCCACCACCATGGCATCCACAGGGACTCCCTTAGACAGAATGTCCTTATCAGGAGGGGCAGACAAAAATGTATTGGGTCTCCTGGGGACTGATTCCACAGAGTCAGGGGTTTCCCACACCCTTCGACAAACTAAATCCAGAAGCTCATCGAAGGGTGGAGATACCCAGAAGGTGGAGGGATGAGCACCAAAGCTCTTCAGGAAGACTGACTCCTCCTCAGAGGGGGCTTTGGATGGCCAGTCACCTCTTTGTTTCAAAATCTCTAGGATGTCAGAGAAAGAAACATCCTCAGAGGATGACTTAGGGGACCCCTCCGATTCCTCGAGGTCGGTGTCTGATGTGAGAGACTCATCCTGGGAATCTATGTGCTTCCTCTTGCACGTCCTCTTTCTGGGTGGCTCCTTAGGGCAAAAACTCTGAGGGGCCCTCAGAAATATGGGGACCACTTGTGGGGGTACCCAGAGGCCTTGGGGCTCCGCTGTCCAGAGATAGATGGCGATCAGAGACCTGCACCGGTGTAGTAGGGGACAGAATGACCAACCCATATGATGCCACTGACGACCTGGCCTGCGTGCTCTGCATGGCCTCGAAGGCTGGTCCTCCCGGGTCTGAAGAATGACCAGCCTCTGAAGCCAAGACAGGAGTCAGACTTCCCCGTGCCGAAGCACCAAGAGGGAGACTAGGAGCAGAGAGGTGTCCCGAAGCCTCTCCCTTGGGTCCGACGAAAGAATCCTGAGTCCTGAACCCCGTGGATGGTGCCGACAGGGTCGGAGCTGACTTTGGAACTGATAAGCCAGGAGGGGCTGTCGGAACTGACCTAGGGACATCACACGGAGCCGAGCACTCTGGCTCCGAAAGCTGAGATGTGCTCGGAGGAGGAAGTATCGAAGCAGGTTGAAGGACCGGCTCTGGAGCCGACTGGGTCAAAGCCGAGAACAATTTTGCCAGTACCGGTGACTGAAGAAGTCTCTGCACTACTCTATCGATGTCCACATCTCATAAGGTCTTGGAAGATTTGGAGGACAGAGAAGGAGATAGAGACCTCCTCTCTGAAGGGGACCTGTGAGGAGGGGATACTGGCCTAATGCTAGGTGATCGGCTCCAAACAGGTTCCAAGAAGATTGGAGCCAAAGCAGGTTCCATAACAACTGACACCTTCCTGTAGCCCAGAGGACAATGGAGCCGAGGATGTCAAAGCAGACTATGCTATTTTCTCCGGTGGCTCCGAGGAGACTGATGGAGCTGGAGATCGCTTTTTTGCTTTTGAGGATTTTGCCTTAGAGCTGGAAGCACTCTCCAGACACTCCACGAAGGAGGGTTTCAGAAGTCTCTTCAAAATCAATTTATTCTTTCTTTCCTGAAGAACTCACGGACTAAAGGCATGACAGAAACTGCATGATTCCTGGAGATGAATCGCTCCCAGACAGTCCATCGGTAATGGACATTTTATAACTGCACCTAGAGCATTTCTTGAAGCCCGAGGGCTTATGCTCCTTAGTATCTTTGGACATAGTTAACCAACAACAATTAACCACTGAAAAATTGACCAATGGTCAAACAGTCACAAGGTGGGAAAAAGCCTACAACAGACAGAATAAAACAAGATCTCTAAGTTAAACGATTTTCAGACACAAACACAAGTGGGGGAGGACTAATTCCTCAAATTTAAATGGTTTTAGTCCCAGGAAACTTTAAGCACACAAGGAAAGCAAGGGGACAGACTAGGTCCTCTAACTGAAATGGGCCTAGCCCGTTGGAAACAGCTAGTGGGATACCACAGAATAAACAATCAAGAAACACAACTTTTCCACAATACAGACAAGAACACACACAATAGCTATTAAAATAGCTTTTTTGCAAAAAAACTTCTCTGATAAGGAAGAAAAAAGGGTACTTAGCCACAGCCAAGAGTGAGTCCACGTCTGAGCTACACGAGCGGCAAATGAGATCTGGGGATAGAAAGCAGTGCTGCATGGGATACTATATCTTAGCCCAGCCAATAGAAAGACTTCCAGCTAAAAAAGTATGGCCGAGTCAGAGCCGACATTCGGCTCCGAACCCACGGATAAGAATGTAGGCGAGATTGGACTACATAACATCAAAGTCTTAAGTAGAACAAAACACAATATAGCAGCAGGAAGCACGGCACTCATAAAAACATCCAACGAAGATAGTAGATACATTCAGACACTTTAATAAAATATTTGCAAGTCGGTAAGCGCTTTCACCAAGCAAACATTGGTTTCATCAGACCGTAATGATAGTAAAACACATGGACATGCATCATATATAATCATATGATTAATTAAAACAGTTTAAATTCACCAATAGCATATCCCAAAGCAATGCCCATTTACATAAACCAATTACTTGCATTCAGATGACATCATATATTCAAGGACAAGATCCCTTTCAATATAATAATTTTTTGCAGATAAATTTTAAAACATGAAAATAAAAACAGGACATAGATTTAATTAAAGCAACTGGCAAATACATCTTATCTGGGCAACCACTCTTATCAAGTATTGGTCTAATAGAGACCATACTATTAAAACCAGATCCTTTATCCGCTCTCAACTTAAGGATCCATCTGAGTTCCATCTCACTAGTTCTATTCTCAATATTCCCCAACCTAGCACTCACTTGCAAGACTTTTATAGCCCTAAACTTAAAATGGTGAATCCACTCACTAGCTGCCACATATCTAGTACTGCCCGTTCACATGCTATAAGAATGTTCCCTCATATGCTCTTTAAGGGTGCGATCTGTTTTCCCAGCGTAAAATCTTTTGCAGCACCCACAATGTGCCAAATATACCAAATGCTTCCCTGTACATGTTGCCCTTGCATTAAACATATCTCCTGTTAAAATCAGGATGTACAAATGTACCATCACTATCTATCAGGCCACAGAAATTACAAAAGCCACATGGGTAAGTCCCATATTCTTTCTCACATAATGTATTCCCTTATCTGGATAACATAACATTATTTTAAGTGACTTACAGTTCCTAAATCCGAACATGGAAGTCTCCCCCACCACTCTACCAATTTTTTCATCCATCATCAAAAGATGCCATGGCTCTGAACTACTTTCTTAACAGCATCAACATTACTTGTATAAGCCATCGAGACTTTAACCCTTCCAACAGAGTCATTAAACCTTCCATTACCTCTTCCTGTTACAGCTGAGTCATGAAAAGAAGAAAAATATGGCTTAGCTCGCCCTTCTCTTGAAGAATCTACATCCACCAAAATAGGACCTACCTCACTACAGACAATGTTTGTTTGATGAAAGTGCTTATTTTATTGAAGTATCTGAATGTATCTACTATCTTCGTTGGATGTTTTTATGAGTGCCATGCTTCTTGCTGCCATATTGTGTTTTGTTCCACATATCAGAGGATCTCTTGTGGTTGGGAAACACCAGCCAACTGGTCAAGAAAGTGCATCAATGCCTTCTTTTTAAGAAGGCTGAAAAAAGCTAAGCTTCCTCCTCATATTCTCTCCACCTTCTATAGAAGTCGAGTAGAGAGCATCCTCACCTGCAACTTCACAGTGTGGTTTGGAGGCTGCACAATTATTGAAAGGAAGGAGCTACAAAGAGTGGTGAGGGTTGAAGAGAAGGTAACAGGTTCTAGTCTTCCATTGATACATCTTTATTCTGCAAGAAGCATTTGAAAGGGTACCAAAATAATACAGGACAACATGCATCCTGCGCATGGACTGTTTAAGCAGCTGTCTTCGGGCAGAAGATATTGCAGCATCCGCTGCAGGAATACAAGATTCAGTAACAGTTTCTACCCTACAGTAATTAGAATTCTGAACTTGGGCACTAGTCCCATAGGTCTGGGCACACAAGTAATTTTTTATTTATTTGTGCAATATATACTTACATATATTACAAGTTATGTGCAATATTTATTTATTATATCCATAGTCACTCAAGTGCAATACTAGACAAATAACTTGGGCATTTCAATCTATAGTGTGTTTTGCATTACTTTAAATAGGGTAGTTAATTTAACTCAGGGGGTGGGTTTTCTTTTCGTGTATGAGTGTTGGTAAATGTCTCTGCTCTTTCTTGTGTGTACTGGGGAGTAGTACTGTATTTGTTAGTTATGTTTATTCCTCTACTTGTTCGTGTTGTTTCACTTTCCATTGTAATCTTAAGAATTGAGCTGATGCACAAAATTTAATTTAGGTTGCACATGTGTAGTTCTAAATGACAATAAAGTTTACTTTGACTTTTGACTTTGAAAGTGGTTTGCCACTATTTCATGGTCACTGTAATGTAATCGATTAATGAAGGATTATGTTACATTTGTAAGCACTCCTTTGTACATTAATGTGAGATGCTGTCAAATGCTTTTTTGTACTCTAACTATGCCATACTTAGATTCTTCCCCATTTTACAATTCTGTATAATGGGTTTATTTAACAATAAATGATCCTCTATCCGATATAACTTTTGTTTGTTGCCATTTTGTTCTATTGCCATGACTGAGTAGTTGTCTAAATGATTATAAATTTTGTCTTCATCAGTTTCAGTATATTTTGTACATTGTCTGAGGGCAAGTTATTGGTCTACAGTTTTTAGGATGGCTTACATGTTCATTCTTGATGAGTAGTGTTGTTTTTCCAGCTGTTAACCAGGTTGGTGCCTGTTTGGGATAAGCATATACGTAATTCTTAATCAGGGCTAAATCTTTGTGTAAAGATATTAATACTTTTAGCCAGAAGTTGGGTACTGCATCTGGGCCTGGAGTTTTCCAATTAAGAACTTTTCTTAATTTTGTTTCAATTTCTCTGGACATTACTTCATCCCATTTCTGGTCACATGATGATAAAGCCTTAGTTCGACAGAAGTTTGTGTGTAAACAGGAAAAGTATATTTTAAAATTTAAACAAAAACTGTAAGAAAACATACACGGTGACTTAAAATTTGAGGGAATGACTGTTAATTAAAAAAAGTAGTAAAAATTACTTATATGAATCACTATTTTACTTGCAGGAGGATAAGCTTGAAGACAAAGCTCATGCCATTTTGCCTAAAATGACACTGATTTTGGAATGAAATGCCAAAAACAGTATGGTGGTTAGAATATATCTTTGGCCAGAAACTGATAATTTCAAGTTTACATGCAAGATATTTTTTCCTCATCATGATCTGTCCGTTGAATGGTTTATTTTTCCATTTATTGCTAATCTAATTTCCCTTTGCATGATGACTGGCTCTAGTTGTGGGAGTCAAACCCTATACTGCTGGTTCCCTTACACTCAAAAATTGACAGCAGTGAAGTGAAAGTTAAAGTAAGTAGATCTTTCCCATCACACGCCAAGTGCAAAACCATTTTAACCACCAAAAACAGGGAATACCCTTGCCATAACAAGCTAAATATACAGCAGTATATATTGCACAGCAGTTGTCATATTTTTAGTCAGAGAAGTAAGGGAAGAGGCAAAAAATGAGCTCTCTGGAGTATGTAAACATACCAATGTCACAACTGACTAAAGAAAGCAAGACCATGGGAAATGTTATATGTTATTACATACATGATTAGCACGATAGCAGCCCTTTTTACAGCAGTCCACTGAAACTGTAGAAAGTCAGCAGTGGCTTGAGGCGCAAAGCATGCAGCAAGGCATCCCCCAGATATCCTTAAAATGCAACTGAATTGAAACAACTAGAGTTACGTCTCAAGTGTCACAGAGCATATGACAGAATGAAGCAGCACAAGGGAGTGAGATTAAGTTCCTGAAATGGAGAAGGAGCAAAAAGAAAGAGTAAAAGAGTGCCTGCATGACAGGCAGATGTTGGCCCACTGAAACAAGGAAGGAAAAGCTTAACCCTAGATTCCAGGGTCAGCACCAAATTGTTTCTTCAGTATAAAAAAGGGGATGATTTTTTTATTGATTCAAAATGGTTTGTAAACACCAATTGGACTAGAAGCAACGGGTGAGGTTTTTAACTCTTCTGCTTATGGGTAAGGCAATGCATACTGCATCACAAATAAAGTATGTGACTTTTAATTATTTAAAGGAGAAAATGTCTTTTTGAGTATGTTAAACTGATGCCTAAAGCTTAAAAAAAAACAATTTAGAGAGCAGAACACAGAAGTGTGATAGTTGTTTTAATTACTCTGTGCTCAGCTTTTGTGGTTCATTTACTCACAGCTGAATGCTTTTCTATGTACCCCACTGTAAGACAATTCAATACACAGACTACTTCTGTAAATATACTTTTGCTAAGTTTGTGTGACTTTGGAGGAGGTATATTTTAAAGTACAGAGGTGCTGATGCAGTGTCCCCTGCAAAAACACTTTCATTAAACTCACTGCCTACCATTAGTATACTGTGAGCTGTACAATCTGCAGAGACGTATGAAATATAAAGCAATTGTTGTTTCAGTTGCCAAAGCAGATCCCAGTGTGAATAATTATATTGCAAAAATAAGCACTTCTTTAATGATGTTTGAAATGTTAGGGGACATTAAGATAAGACAACAAGAATTCAGTTCTTATCCTGAGGACATGAGACTCTGGTTAGCATATCTAGAGTGTAACAATGCTGAGATACCATGGAAAAAGGATGATCTCTAGGTAGCCAACAAGACACAAATGTATAAGAAGTAGGTACCTACAGTTACATGTTGGCATAAAAAAAAAGCATGGGGCAGTGTAAACACTCATAGCAAGTTGCACTGACAAAAGAGGAAATACTGGATCAAGATCACATCAAGGTCTTGGATTAAACATTTCCAGTGTAACCACATGGAATGTGCTTTGTCCAAATGTTAATAGTGACAGGTTAGGGAATAAAATGCTAATAAAGTGGTAGATAACCTTGAAACTGCAAATGTTCCAGATTATCCCAAAGGCCTATACATTATCCTGATAGATGGCAGTGCAACCACTACCAAGATGGTTACTGCATCAGATAAAATTATTAAGTCAAGTCTGCATTTGCTAGAGGAAACGATACTTGCATGGGCTATACAGTCTGATTGGGGTCATGGGATGGACACCCTTTCAGGTGCCATCTATTAGGCTTCATTTGGTCTGGGAAAGGGCAAGAAGAGAAATAGATGAGGGGTGTTTGAGGATATCCCAGCAGGTGCTCTAAGTAGGTAATGATATTGATATGAAAATACCTGGTAATGTGACCACTTCAGGAAAAAACAACAGGGTGGTAGTGAAAGGTATGAAGCAGAGCCAGATGAGGGATGTTTGAAGATATCCCAACAGGTGCTCTAAGTAGGTACTGATGTTGATAGCAAAGTACTTGGTAATGTGACGACTTCAGGGGAAAAAGCGCTAGGTGGTAGTGAAAAGTGTGAACCAGAACCACAGCTGTCAAAAGGTACTGACTTCCTCTGGAAATAGTTACTTGAGGGGAAAACAGAAGTAAGCAGCAATAAGTCTAAATTTGAGACACAGTTGTGAAAAGTAATTTCCAATAAGAGGAGAACTGGAAAGTATGACAAAAAAGACAGTTGAGCCAAGCGTAGCTCTCAGACTCCATTTTACAAAACCTGAGAGAGAGAGAGAGCCAAGAGGCGCCTACTCCTCAATGGCAGAGGGTATCTGTGTACTGTTAAGAGGGTTGTTATGGTGTAGAAAATGGACTCAAACAAGTATTGAAGGAGAAGTAATGGAGCATTTGGTTGCTACAAGGCTCTGTCATTAGGCACATATTTCCATAGCCCACAAAATTCCTTCTTCTTGTGATAGAGCATAAAATATTCAAAAAAGGGACATATATTAAATGTACACAAGATATAAAAAGATATTTTATTTATTTTACATTTGTTTACCAGGACAGTCCAACTGGACACCTGGCCATTTACAGCGGAGGCCCGGGGAGAAAAGCTCCACATTCAGTACAGAAAAAAAACAGTTGTACATATGATAACAATATGATCATCTATATAGAAGAAAAAATTGGACAGTAGATAAAAATACAAGTTTCTATAGAAAAAAAAATTGACACTAGATAAACATATAACTGACTATAGAGACAACATATAGAAATCAACTAGTGTAAGTTTAACATGAGCTGGTATAAATATTTGAAACTTCAGCAGAAAAGTAAAAAATCCTGATACTGTAGAATATTTACAGTAGGTATAATTGGAAAATGAAGCTGTCTGGGGTGGTAGAAACTGAAGTTAGGTAATGCATGGACATAGCCAGCTTGTCAGCAGTGTGAAAAGGTTGAGAGAGAAGATAAAGCTCAATCTGTAGGGCATCATGCTGACACAGACAACAATCAATCCATCAACAGGGCACAGCTATCTGTCAGGAGTTAGAGGTGCCAGATGAAAATGAAAAAAGTGTTCTACTCAGACAGCCTTTTCAAACAAAGAACTAAGTAAGTGTGATACACAGTACATCTTTTACCTCAAGCTTCATTTCTTGAGTGTGTCAGTAAAACTCAAATGAAACTAGAAAGAGAAGAATGTACAACAACTCTATGAATGCACTATAGTTCCTTCAAAATATTTGAAAATGAAGCAGTTATGTCAAGTATGCATGTAACTGTTTAAAATAGAAAAAACAGACACTGTACTGTCCTTACCTTATTTATCAAAATCCAAACTAAAACCACAGGAAATCTTCTGTGATGGCTTAGAAATAGAAAAAATGGCTGTTATGTCAAAAAGTAACATAAATGCAGAAGCTAATAAAGTTACTGCTTTGCTTGCTGGAGGATAGCATTAAAGACAGAGCTCCAGTTATAATGTGTGAAGGACTCTGAATTTCCATTTTAGACTGCAATGGTAATGACTGTGAAGGCTGCCAGCCTAGTCAGAGAGAATTTTCTAGACAATTCTATCATTTGTAAATATTAATGTAAGGCACAGGCTTGTTGTCTTAAATGGAAAAAAAAAACTGCTGTTAGATGTGGAACTGCCAAAAATGTCACATCAGTGCTCTCTACTGACCAAGTAAAAGCATGTTGTGACCCTTTGATGTAAAGTCGTCTCCAGCCCGTCTAGATGAAGACATTATTTCTATTGTTTTAGCCAAGAGTTAAATTGCTAGATTTAAACATGCAAATGTATTTTTATTGCTCTGCTGCCTGACCAGCTGCACGATAATACAAGGTGATGTTAAGAATGTAAATGTAGTTTCTGTTAGCCTGGGAACCCAGGGAATTGTGAAGAATGATGTAATGTGTTGCCTGGGAACCCCAGGAAAGTGTGAAGAATAATGTAATGTGAATCAGAACTGCAATTTCAATTTAAAAAGAGAGAACCAGAGAGGATTAAGCATTTTTGTCTTGACCATCAAACTCACAGCACTGTCTTGCTCATATGTAAGTTATCTTACACTTGTGTTTTCTTTTAGAAATAGCTAGAAACTAGAAAGATTAGACTAAGTGTTTTTCTGTGATGTCAGAACTGTACTACTGAATTATTTTAAGTATTTATCTGTGATCTCTGAACTCTTGACCAGCACTGTGTAGTAAGAAGTATCATCTTGTGTTTTTATTAATTATTATTAAATGTTTGAAAACCTTTCAACCGTGGCTGCTTTGTATACAGATAATTTAAGCTCTAGAGTACATTGCATATTTATAGTGATTACTGTACCAAGTCACTCTAATAAGCCTTGACTGTTAAGTTATACTACCAATTGGATAATAATATTGCACAGTAATAATTGAACACCCCTTTAAGGGCCTTTGAGTAGCTGATAAATATTAGCTGGGTGGTGGCAGGTGGTACTACCGCATAGTCTGGGTAATAGGGGCACAGCTGGAGAACCTGTGCCAGCCTTTCCCAGGAGTGTCTGTGTGGTTGTATAAACTCATCTCAAATTGTGTGTGTCAGCTACTTGGGCAGGGATATGAAGCACTGGTTGGACAGAGAGGGTTCTGAAGGTTTTAGCTTGCCCAGCTAGGCTGAGATCTGGACCCTACAGCTGTGTCAATGGGAAGTCTTATTGGGGACCTGGAGAGCAAGCGAGCGTCCAACCCCGGACTGACTGTGCTCTTAAGGGAAATTGCACTTTAGTGTGTGTATTTGTTATCCTTTCCTTCATATATGAGATGCCTTCTCTGGTGTTAGTGGTGAGGATTGAGGCTCCTTGATTGCTGGGCCAGGGCATGGGCATCACATATTAATTGGTTGGCAGTGGTGGGATATCCACATCACATATTAATTGTTTGACAAATACTAATTGGCTTGTAGTGGTGTGGTTAGAGTGAATTATTGAAGCTTGTGTACAGTGAGCTTTGAAGGTATTTTGTACTCTAAATCAGCCATGCAGTGAATACTCAGAGTTCAGATCACAATTGTTTTATTTCTTTTGTTAGCTTAGTTAGGGTGAGCAGGCAGCATGTCAGCAGAGTATGGAAAGCTGACAAGGAGCCAGCTGGCGGACATGTGCCAGGCTAGGGGACTGGTGCATGGAAACCTGACTAAGGCAGACCTGATGGCAGCCTTGGTTACAGCTGCATCTGAAAACAGCAACCAGGAGGACAATCAGACTGGCAGTGGAGATATAATACCCTCGGAGAATGGACAGCTCAACCTTTCTGCAGAGGACTTAAAAATCCATCTGGAGCTAAAGAGACTTGAGTTGGAGGCCAGGTGTTTGGAGATAGAAGCCGAGGAAAAGGAGAGGCAGAGGAAGCATGAGAGAGAAATATTGACTCTTCGCCAGAGTCATGGAAGTAATGGGGAAGGGAGTAACTGGACCCCAGAAGCACAACAGGTCAGTAAATTTCTTCCACAGTTTAATGAGGGGGATCATTTTGATAGTTTCATTCATATGTTTGAGAGGGTATGCAAACAGTATAGTGTTGACCAAAGGCTCTGGGTATGGTTCCTGACCCCCTTACTCCATGGTAAAGCTGTAACTGTACTGTCTAAAACGTCTGATGTTGCATGTTTTGATTATACTGCTGTAAAATATTGTATATTAGAGTTTTTTAAGCTAACACCTGAAACGTATAGGAAAAAGTTTTGTGAGCATAGACTCAAGGCAGATGAAAGTGTGTGTGAATATGTTGCTGAACTGAGCACTGTTTTCCATAGTTGGGTGAGTGGATGTCAGGTCACCACTTTTGAAGGGCTCGCAGACCTTTTGGTGAGGGAACAAGCCCTTAGCACTTTGCCTGAGGACATGAGGATCGGGTTAGCTGATAGACAATGTGCTAATTCAGATGAGTTGGAGAAGAAGGGAGACCTATACCTGGCAAGCAGGGCAGCCCTGCACAGGAACTGGACCCCAGTACTGCTCATGGGTCTAAAGGAACCCATGGTGGACAGCACAGACTGCCCCAACAATATTTGTCAGTAGCAGGGGAAGCCACTAGTCCAGGTACACATCCAGGAGCTAGGGTTAAATGTTTTGAATGCAACCAGTGGGGCCATGTGGCATACAGGTGTCCATGGAGGCAAGGTGGGGAACAAAAGGTGAGGGAGCCAGTAAGTGGGAAAAGACAAAATGCCAATAGTAGGTTGTCTTGAGAAAACAGGGGTACTAAACTACCATCCTGCAGATGACCCGAGAAGGAGAGATTTGGATGAGGCAGTACCATGTGCTTATGCAGCTACACGCAGTCAAGCTAGGAGACAAGCCTGTGTGTCTTGTAGTCTGGGGGAGACCCAGACAGACTGCATACTTGCAGTCAGGATTGGTGAGGTGGTTACTTCAGGGAAGGAGCTACTCTGTAGCAGTGAGACTGAATGTGAGCCACAGCTGCTTGTGGGTACTGATAGTCCCTTGGACAGAGTGACTGCAAAGGTAGAGGTGAATAGTAGTAGTACCCAGGCTGACAGTGAGGCACTACTGTCAGAGGATGCCAGACTTCCTGTGGAAAAGAAGCTGGGAAGGGTTACAAGGAGAGAGTTGAGACAGGCTCAGCTCTCAGACCCTACATTGCAAGGCCTGAGGCAGGTAGCTAGGGAGGCACCTGATTCTCAAGGAAAGGGGGAATCTGTATACTGGGACAAAGGGATACTCTGTAGTGGACCCCTGAGGGAGGGCTAGAAGGTGAGAGAATACAGCAGTTGGTAGTGCCTACAGCCTAACGTCTGGTGCTTCTGGCCATAGCCCATGATATTCCCTTTGCAGGTCATATGGGCATAAAACGTACAAAGAGGCTTATTATGCAGAACTTCTATTGGCCTGGAATTTCTAGAGATGTAACAGGGTACTGCAGGACTTGTGAGCAGTGACAAAAGGAAGGCAAGGCAGGAGACAAGGAGAGAGCTCCATTCATGCCTTTGCCTGTGATTGAGGAGCCATTACAGAGGGTAGCTATGGATATTGTGGGTCCTCTGAGTACCCCAAGTTCCACAGGGAAAAAGTGCATTCTAGTGATAGTGGATTATGCTACATGATATCCTGAGGCAGTGACTTTGTCCTCCATTGAAGCAGAGAAGGTGGCAAATGCTTTGTTAAGAGATTTTCAGCAGGGTAGGTTTCCCAAAAGAAATACTGACAGACAGAGGTGCCACTTTCATGTCAGGCCTGCTAGCTTGTCTGTGGAAGTCCTGTGGGGTGAAGCACATGAAGACCACCCCCCTACTATCCCCAAACCAATGGTCTTATTGACAGGTTAAATTCTACAATCAAGTCCACACTACAGGCATTTGCAGATCCATTTAAGAGGAGTGGGACAAATATATGGCCCATCTGTTGTTTGCTTATAGAAAGGTTCCCCAGGAATCCACAGGCTTTTCACCCTTTGAGTTGCTGTTTGGGCATAGGGTGAGGGGACTTCTAGATTTAATTCAAGATGAGTGGGAAGGTGAGTGTGAGTCTCACAAGGAGTCTGTTGTGGCATATGTCCTAAAGCTCAGGGCAAGGCTCAGGGAACTCATGGGCTTGGCCCAGGAGAACCTGGCAGAAGCCCAACAGCAGAAAAAGGTGTGGTATGACAGGAATGCTCGAGCTAGAGAATATGCTGTGGGGCAGCAGGTAATGGTTCTCATTCCTGTCAGACACAACAAGCTGCAAGCAGCTGGGGAGGGACCCTACAAGGTGGTAAGAAAGGTAAGTGATGTTAACTACATGGTGGAACTGCTAGGCAGAAGGCAGAGGCACAAATTGTACCATGTTAACATGATGAAACCTTACCATGACAGGGAGGCCCTTGTGCTGAGCATTTGCAGTGGATTGCAGGAGGAGTCTGATTGAGATCTGGCAGCTGATCTCCTCAGTGAGGCTCGGGCTGACACCTTGGTGGAAGGGGTAGCAATGTCCCATCAGTCATCTCCTACCCAGGTTTGAGAAATCTGAGCAGTGTTGCAGGAATTTGGGGACATGTTCACTGGGAAACCAGGGTGCACCCACTTGGGGCAGCACCAGGTGGACACAGGACCATAAAGGCCTATTAGGCAGGCCTCTTCTAGAGTGTCTGAGAGAGTCAAACAGACTCTGAAGGAGAAGGTACAGGAGATGATGTAACTATAGGTGATTCAAGAGTCCAACAGTCCCTGGGGCTTCCCCAGTGGTGCTGGTGCCAAAGAAGGATGGCAGCACCAGGTTGTGTTTGGACTACAGGAAATTAAATAGTCACACAGAGTCAGATGCTTACCCCATGCCTAGGACAGATGAGGCCCTAGAGCAGCTGGGTGGGGCTAAGTATCTTACAACCATTGATTTTACCAAGGGTTACTGGCAGGTGACCTTGACTCCCAGTGTTAGACAGAAGTCAGCCTTTGTGACTCCTTTTGGCTTGTATGAGTTCACAAAGATGCCCTCTGGGATAAAGAATGCCCCAGCAACTTTCCAGAGGCTGGCAGATCGTATCCTAGCAGGTGGGTTTGCCCTTGCTTACCTAGATGATATTGCCATCTACAGCCATTCCTGGCAAGAGCACCTTCAACATATCAGGGAGGTGCTGGGCAGACTACAGAGGGCAGGGTTGACCATTAAGCCGAACAAATGTCAGGTGGGTATGGCAGAGGTCTTCTACCCAGGACATAGAGTGGGAAGTGATATGATAAGGCCAGAACCTGCCAAAGTGAAAGCCATTCAGGCATGGCCTGCACCTGTTACTAAAAAGCAGGTGAGGGCATTTTTAGGGACAGCAGGGTACTACAGAAAGTTTGTCCCCAGTTATAGTACCATAGCTGCTCCCCTCACAGACCTGACAAGAAAGAACAGGCCAGATAAGGTAGTGTGGACCCCAGCATGTAAGCAAGCATTCCAGAAGCTTAAAGAAGCTTTGGGAGGACCTCCTGTGTTAACCAGTACAGATTACAGCAAAGAAATTATTGTGCAGGTGGATGCTTCGAACCATGGGGTGGGGGCTGTACTTAGCCAGATTTCTTCAGAGGGAGAAGAGCACCCAGTGGTTTATCTCAGTCGTAGGCTCCAACCCAGGGAGGAATGCTATGCAGCTGTAGAAAAGGAATGTCTAGCCATAGTGTGGGCAATGCAGAAATGTCAGCCTTATCTATGTGGAAGGAAATTCACTGTTATGACAGATCACGACCCCCTAACATGGTTAAACAGAGCCAGCCAGCAAAATGCCAAGTTGCTAAGATGGAGCCTGGGGTTGCAAGCATATATGTCAGTGCAGCACCACAGTGGGGTTAGCAATGCCAATGCAGATGGGGTCTCAAGACAGGGAATGGGATGAAGTACACTCAGAATGACCTAACCCTTGCAAGCAGCATTTCTCAAGGGTCACTTGAAAAACTAGCTTGAGTTCTCTGGGGGGGGGGATGTGAAGGCTGCCAGCCTAGCCAGATAGAATTTTATAGATAATTCTATCATTTATAAATATTAATGTAAGACACAGGTTTGTTGTCTTAAATGGAAAAAAATGCTGTTAGATGTGGAACTGCAAAAAGTGTCACAACAGTGCTCTCTACTGAGTAGGTAAAAGCATGTTGTGACCCTTTGATCTAAAGTCGGCCCCAGCCCGTCTAGATGAAGACATTCTTTCTATTGTTTTAACCAAGAGTTAAATTGCTAGATTTAAACATGCAAATGTATTTTTATTGCTCTGCTGCCTGATCAGCTGCAAGATAACACAAGGAGATGCTAAGAATGTAAATCCAGCTTCTGCCTGGGAACACCAGGAAAGTGTGAAGAATGATGTAATGTGAATCAGAACTGCAATTTCAATTTAAACAGAGAGCACCAGAGAGGATTAAGCATTTTTGTCTTGATCATCCAACTCACAGCACTGTCTTGCTCATATGTAAGTTATCTTACACTTGTGTTTACTTTTAGAAATAGCTAGAAACTACAAAGATTACACTAAGTGTTTTTCTGTGATGTCAGAACTGTACTACTGAATTATTTTAAGTATTTCTCTGTGATCTCTGAACTCCTGACTAGCACTGTGTAGTAAGAAGTATTGTCTTGTGTTTTTATTATTTATTATTAAATGTTTTAAAACCTTTAAATTGTGGCTGTTTTGTATAGAGATAATTTAAGCTCTAGAGTACATTGCACATTTATAGTGATTACTGTACCAAGTCACTTTAATAAGCCTTGACTGTTAAGTTATACTACCAATTGGATAATAATATTACACAGTAATAATTGGACACCCTTTTAAGGGCCTTTGAGTAGCTGATAAATATTAGCTTGGTGGTGACAGGTGGTACTACCGTATAGTCTGGGTAATAGGGGCACAGCTGGAAAACCTGTGCCAGCCTTTCCCAGAAGTGTCTGTGTGGTTGTATAAACTCTTAGCTCAAAGAGTGGTGTGTCAGCTACTTGGGCAGGGACACGAAGCACTGGTTGGACAGAGAGGGTGCTGGAGATTTTAGCTTGCCCAGCTAGGCTGAGATCTGGACCCTATATGGGGAGTCTTACTGGGGACCTGGAGAGCAAGGGAGCGACCAGCCCTGGACTGACTCTGATCTTTTTATGCTCTTAAGGGAAATTGCACTTTACTGTGTGTAATAGTTATCCTTTCCTTCATATATGGTGTTAGTGGTGAGGATTGAGGCTCCTTGATTGCTGGGTCAGGGCATGGGTGTGACAATGACATTGTATATATTTAGCCAAATGCAGTTTAGATGTTAGCTCTTTTCTGACCATTATATTTTTTATGTTTCTTTTTCAATTTCTTGTGTAGGTCTTTTACAGTTTGCATACTTACATGCAAAAGAAGTGCTTATGCATTTCAAATAAAGATTTTTACTATTCAACTATGAATGTTTGTGGCTGATATGTTATTTATTAGTTTAAGGGCTTATGGGTTTTACTTGTGTAACAGACTTTGCTGTGTCCATCTCTAAAACAGTGCCCCTTCACAACTGCTTGCTATGACTTGAATATGTAATGGTTTGCCTATTTTAAGGGTAAACAATAAGATGTGTTTTTGTTTTGTTCGTTTTGAATTACTGGTAGCGGAGTGCCTAAAAGTTGAGGAAGGGATGATTAGGTGCCGGACATTCCTAACTGACCTCCATGATGTTGCACTGAAAACTACTGTAGGAGTGAGTAGTACATACAAGGTATTTGGTCATGTTTGGTAATTGTGGTAAGGTTGCACTGTAATAGGCCAAGCCTGATGTGGATGAAATCCTGTGAAGCCAGTGAGAGTAACTCTGATCTGTAGCTGTGCATTGTGGAGCTTATCTGGATGTGGCAGGTGTTTACTATTACTCAAGGCAGCAGTGGACATTTACTGTATTTCCTTAAGGACAATTGCCCTTTGTACAGCAGCTGGCAGCGGTGATATAATTCAAATGCTATACTGCTGGTTCTCCTCAAGTGCTGACAGCCCATGGCTCCTGCCCATCATATATTGTTCGGTGGCAACAGGTGATTACACTACAACTAATGAAGATGGCAAATATACAACTCTTGTAGAACGCTTCTTTGAAGAAGAAATAAGCAGGAAAGCTGATTAATAACAAAGCCATTACTAAACCTATTAAGACAGTTGAAAACCAGATGACTTTTAGTTTTTTCAGCTAATATAAATGCATTTAATCTAGGCAAAGGGGTTGAAACACTAATCACATGCCTAGGATTCAAAAATACTACACTTGTTAGATGCCCTATGATCAGCTTCTGTGTTGTAGTAATTTGAATTTCTTAAGATTAGTAAGTAGCAGTCATAATACCTTCACTAAAGAAGCCAGAGAAGAGATCAGACATGTTAACAAGCTTATTAATTTGGGCAACACTTTTTCTTAAAAGAGTTTTGTCTAAGAGAGAACATCATTTGCTGGTGATGAGATCACTGGTGTTCTATGTAGGTGATTGACAGGTGTACTTTCCTAGAGTGATGGAAAGTTATCAGAATTGATAGAAAATTAAGACAAGAGAAACTGAAATGGATACAAATGTGCTGTAAGGTTTTTAGAAATTAGTAGTAAAAAAAAAACTGTAGTTTAAGTCTGCGGCGGACTCTTGGGATCCAGACTGCAAAGACGGCATGGTATTTTTACTGACAAATTCAGCTTAGATATGGCTTGATTTATATACACAGTTAAGCTAAAACAATTTATATTATGTTGAATGGTTCCCTCTTGCTTTAATTTTCCTTTGCTTCTTGGATTGTGCTGCTAACTGGAAGTATATCTAACAAAATAAGCATTGCCTCTTTTCATCTAACTTCCCAGATGGTCTTTGGCCCAGTATTATTAAGACCTGCTAAATTATATACCAAACAAACAGTCTACAATAGTGTGTTTCGCAACTGTCTTTAGATGTCTAACCACTGTTCAAACCTAAAACCAAAATAAAATATAACAACTAATGCTATCTCATAAACTCCATATATTTTGTCTTGTCTAGCCCTTGTGAACTTGATTTACTGGTATAATACCACTAGACCAATATGTTTTACCATGAAAAACTTGCAAGACTTAGCATGAGAAACTGACTCAAAGTAACTGAGATGTACAATACATAAGGTATTATGTCCCTAAGCTTTGGAATTAATATGAAGTGTGACCCCAACAGACTGCAAACCCTTTCCAACAAGGGTTTCAGGGTCACTTGGCAGTACACTAGCATGTACAGTACTTTAATTTACATTACCTCCACTGCTGATCACCTAATAAAATTGTACAAATGTTTGCTATCAATTGTTCTTCCTCCCTTTTCTGCAGCCATCCTTCTTTAACTGCTCCTACTTTTATTTATTTTTATTTATTTTTACATTTGTTAACAGGGTTAGTCTGTCTGGGTTCTTAGAAGCCCTTTTTCAGCAGAGACCCGAGGAGAAAAGCTCCCAAAAAAAAAAAATTAAGTAAACAAATAGTAAGAACAAAGATAAACACAGATCACATTTTAAGTATATATACTTCAGAAGTAATTACATAACATGCAATAAAGGAATATACAGAATGGATGGAAATACAATACAATACATTTATGGAAATTTTCACGAAGTATGGCAAGAAACTATGCAGAAATATGGTAAGACTAAGGTCAATACATTGCTGAACCAAGGTACTAAGCATGAAGTAAGTAAATATACAGATAAAGTTGTGTGAACTTTGGAAGTTAATAAATAAATTAAAGAACAGTAATAAGGGATTATGGGAACTGAGTGTAACAGGAGCTAACTAGTATGGAATATGACGGAAAAAAATGTGTAGGTAGTAGTAAGAGAGAGAGAGAGAGATAGAAGTGATACAGTTAAGTTAGGTTATCCCTGAATGTTTCTTGGGTATTAGTTTAGAGCATGAACATATTCAGTTTGATAGGAAAAAAGATTTAAGCTTTTTCTTGAAGGCATTTTTGTCTTTAAGTAGTCTAAGGGCTAAAGGGAGTTTGTTCCAATTTTTTGCAACTGAGTGACAATAGAGTATTTTCCCAAAGGTTTTGTTTGGCTTATGAACTTCAAGAAAGTATTGATTAGTACTTCTTAGTGAGCGTTGAGGAGTATAAAGTGTCAGAGAATTTGCAAGGGATGGGCAGGATTTAGGATAGTTTAGAATATTGTGGGCTATAAGGAGTTGGGATTGAGGCAGTAAGTTGGAAAATTCAGGCCAGTGTAAAGCCTTTAATGAGAGACAGTGATGGGATTTGTAAAGTTGATTTGCAGCAAATCTGGCTACTTTGTTATATGTGGTTTCTAGTTTGGATATTAGGTTACTCTGTAGATGGGTAAGAATAGGTGAAGCATAGAGTAGGGATGGTAGAAGCAGGGATTGGACAAGGGATGGCCTGGATGCATAGGGAAGAAAGTTTTTGTGATGGTAAAGCAGACCTAGTTTTTGGTGTTTTGTTTTATTGAGCTATAAATGTGATGGTTGAATTTAAGTTCATCATCAATTATTGCTCCAAGGAGTTTTGTTTTTCATCTCATCTCTCTGTCTCTATCCTTCTTTTAGGACTTACGGTTACCTGCTTCTTTCTATCTTTGGTTGCTTTTCACATCTTTTTTATAACTGTCCCAACTCAACTAATGTATTATACCAAATTAGCATCTTTGCCAGCCTTAAACTTTACATACTTAAACTTCACACACAGAGACTTTTGAGAAAAAAGTAGTTGTAGATTACACCTCTCCTTTAAAAGAGAAGTAGAAGCATATCAGTATCCACTTGGCACCTGTAGTGTATAGTATCACTCCATTTATTTTAATAAGTAAAAACTTTAAATGCATATGAAACATTAAAGATGACAAATTTATTGTAGAAAAACACCTACTGTTTATCACAGGAAGACGTTAATTTATGTTATTTAAATGTCAATACTGTAATTTCATTCAGATTTTCAGAGTGCAGCCACTTCATAGTCATGTTTCTGTGAAATAGACTTGACAGACTTTTTATGTTGTTTGAGCCATGGCCTATCACTTCATATGCTATGTTGTACTGAAAATTATCCTACAGGTCTTGTTTTTGAAATTTTAATCGTATAACCCATATAATACTTAACTTTGTATGCCTGGATATTTTCTCCCCATACTTCCTATGTTACTGAACATTTTTATTGAATTATCACTTATGACATAGGCAATCATAAATTTAAATAATTGAAAACAAACCACCTCGACATATTTTCAGTTGCAAACATTATACATCACTTGCAATCTTCTGTACAGTCATTGTCAGTAGCATTAAATAGTTCATTCAATTCCTGCCTTCCCTTAAACCTCATTCCTTCTTCAAAACATTACTTTGCATATATGGTTTCTACAATTCCCATATTTTCCTCTATGTAATTTCTCCTAACCTATTCTAAAGATCCCAGTTCCATTTTTTTTCTCTCTGTTACTATATTCACTACTTCTAGTACAGTTAGTTTAAGACTTTGATTTGGGTTCAGGAGACATTTAGTGACATTCAGCTGCAGAGAAATATGGCTGTTGGGGAAAACAATGTCCATGGTCCCCAGCGGAACATGACAGGCAATATGGCAGGCATCAACATCAGGCTGGCCAGACGGCATGTCACTGGCAGTACAAATGCAGTGCACAATGGGCAGTGCCTTTATAACTGGAGTCATTACCTAAAACACACACTGGAGCATAAATGTGACTACAGTATCCTGCATGATTTCCTCCATGCTGTAGCACAATTCTACATGTTGTAGTTACATAAGTATGTACTGTACACTGAGCACAACACTCATCACTTCTTCTGCCACCATTCATTTGGTTATTAAAGCTGTGAGCATGGCAGGGTGTGCTTCTCTTTGCCCAGAGGGAATTTGCAAACAGCCATATTTCTCTGCAGTTGAATGTCACTTCAGCCATGTGTCCCCAGTCAAATGTACCACAGGGAAATGTCTTGCTACCTAGGCGCCTGAACCCTGCTTAGACATAGTAAGGCCTCACTGGGTTTAATTGTGGTAGCTGCCAAAAAATGCAGTTACTAGGAAATGGAAATCAAAGGGGTTCAGGCGCCTAGGCAGCGAGACATTTCCCTGTGGTACATTTGACTGGGGACACATGGCTGAAGTGACATTCAACTGCAGAGAAATATGGCTGTTTGCAAATTCCCTCTGGGCAAAGAGAAGCACACCCTGCCATGCTCACAGCTTTAATAACCAAATGAATGGTGGCAGAAGAAGTAATGAGTGTTGTGCTCAGTGTACAGTACATACTTATATAACTACAACATGTAGAGTTGTGCTACAGCATGGAGGAAATCATGCAGGATACTGTAGTCACATTTATGCTCCAGTGTGTGTTTTAGGTAATGTTCCCTAGACACTGTGAAGGGGGTAGTGGTCCACACACTCCAGTTATAAAGGCACTGCCCATTGTGCACTGCATTTGTACTGCCAGTGACATGCCGTCTGGCCAGCCTGATGTTGATGCCTGCCATATTGCCTGCTGTCTCATGTTCCGTTGGGGACCATGGACATTGTTTTCCCCCTGTGCATTTGGTTACTGAAGTTGTGGGCATGCCAGCATATGCTTCTCTTTGCCCACAGGGAATTTGCAAACAGCCATATTTCTCTGCAGCTGAATGTCACTTAAGGCATGTGTCCCCAGTCAAATGTTCCACAGGGAAATGTCTCGCTGCCTAGGTGCCTGAACCCGTCTAAGCAATGCTGATTCTGTGACACAGATCAAAAAATCCTTTTCTTAGATCCATTTGCTCACACAGTATTTTTGAAAGAGTAGTCTGCAGGTAATTTGTAAAGTCTGCCAACTCATTACACTCCAAACATATGCTCCCAATTACCTCTTTCTTTCCCATCACAACTCCAATATTTGCAATCTACCTGAGAAAAAAATCTTTGGAGACTGATTAGAGTATAAAAATACCTATGTAAACACTTCCAAGTAAATCTTCTAGACTTTGTTGCATACTTAGGAGCCATACATTTATTCTCCCATTGTTTGTTTGTGAATTGCTTAACCAGTATCTCTTCCCAATCCTTTCTAACCTCCTCTGATTGATTCCTATAATCATTATGTAATATTTTATATGCCTTACTAAGTATTGCTTTTTTAACAGCAGTTTCTGTTCATGTTAATGAACATTTGACCATTTAGATCAGTCCAAGCCAAAGAAAATAAATAACCGAGAGAAGTGTAGCTTAAAGTCTGGTACAACTGAATACAGTCCCATGAAAGACACCAACTGGTATGGATGCACAATGAAACAAGAAATTGGGAAGTCACAATACCAAAAGACCTCCCTTAAATGAAACAGCTCTGTACTAAGGCAGCTCCCCTGCAGCTAAAAGTCAACAGGGTGTGGTGGTCATTTGAGGGTGGACTGAAGACAGAAAAACAATGATGGTGACAAGTGTCCAGTACCATACAACATGGAAAGTAGAACAGGCTTAAAAAACATCACATAATGAGAGTAACGAACTCTGAAAATATTACCCAAGCAAGGGTCTATGTTCACCCATCTAGCCATATTCTATAACTGCAAAGCTACCTAACCAAACAAAATGGAGGCATGCCATATTTGAACACTCAGTCTCACATAATCACACAGTACTCAGAGGAAGGTTAATAAGCTCACAGTGCCTGCCACAACTGACCACATTTATTTCCTTCTGTGGTGTGCAGCGATTGCTTTCTTGAGCTGGTACTGGTTTAAATGCATGTGAAGGTGAGGACTCCTGTATGCTAGAAGAGCACATGTGCATGTGATTCCTTCATTTCTATCTCAGCCCCTGGTATGCTTAGGTCCAGCCATGCACTCAATTTTATTACAGCAATAAAACAGGTGCCAAAATAATTGTGTGTGTTTGTATAAAGTGATAAAAGCTTACTATAATAGTAACAAATGACTCGGGGTGGGGGGGGGGGACATTTGTCTTGGCAGGGGATACATTTACTTCATGTTTTTAAGTACCAGAAAAAAAATCACTCTTGCTTTTTTAAATGCTCCAAAATAACATAGAAAAGAAATATAAGAATGCCACCCAAATCTATCTTTAAAACAACATTGTTTAACTAAACCAACAGTCAAAACTTATCCTTACAATATCCAAAAAGCTAAGGCTACTACATCCCTATAAACTAGGTCATCACTAAAAAAATTGCAACAGGTAAATCTGTGTAATGTTAACAGCAGTCTGCTCATCTTTCAGCAACCTCCTGTAACATGTTTCTCTGCTATGTTGGAAGGAAACTGTAAACCTTTATATGACAGACAAAATGCAGTTCATGAGCTGTCCTATAGTTTATTCAGTCAGGCTAGATGTAGTCTATTCCAGAGAAAGCAACTGTCAGCACATTCAAATACAGTGTAACATTTATGTAATTAAAACTGTACAGGGGCAGGGGTGCAGCAAGTATTAAGTTAATGATGTACACAACAGACTCCAAGCAACACTGCCTGCTACTTTTCCCTAAAAAGCTGAGAACTAATCTGAACATTATACAATGACCTCACACCATTTTAACTTCTAGACAGATATTTACCTGAGGATTAGATATGTCAAAATGATGACCAAAAGTACAAAAATCAAACAGCAGTTTTTACAGAATTAATAAAATCAGAGTACCTTTAGTCTTTTCATATACCAGCTGCTGAACTGGGCTAATAGGACTAGTCACAAAGTTATACTAAAACACCAGCATTTCTGAGGACGTAACATCCTTACCTGTGAGAACAGTCAGAATGAAGAGTATTGGTGCAATGTTCTTAGTCCTGATCCATTTACAGTGAGCAGGGATTTTAATTTAAGCTTTTTTCACTGAAGATTGCTTACCCTTGCTTAGTGTCTTTTCCCATTACAAACTAAGCAATGGCAGTTACTGCTGAATAATATATCCTGAACAGTATTCATCTTCTAGTTGGCAACTGTCTGCAAACTGGTCTAGTGACAAAAAAGATTATTTCATTTTTGTAAGAGTGCTGTGATGTTGTGTAGAGTTATTTACTTTAAACTTTAATATATATATATATATATATATATATATATATATATATATATATATATATATATATATATACATATACATACTCCAAAATGTTGTGGTTTACAGGGGTTCTTCAGACTCAAGCAGTGCCACCAGGAAGTATTGGTTTATATATATATATATATATATATATATATATATATATATATATATATATATATATATGCCAAAGAAATGTGCCTGGAGTATTTCTTCCCAGGCTTCCGTTGAAAATGGGCTCTGCCTCAGCTGTCTCAGTTGGACTTTCCCGGTAAGAAAGAGTTATGTACTTACCATAATTTGGCATCTGTGTTATCCTATGTCTTCTGTTTATCATTACAGGGTCTTGGATCCGACATTGGATCCGAACCGGCAAAATACATCAGATGGATCCAAGGCTCTGGCTTCTACCTCTCCCATAATGCCCTGCTGCTCTCACACTCCAAGATCGAGTTTGCCACTATCCTCCTGAACTATTGCCACCAAGGTAGAAAGAAACCCATTCCAACTTCTTCCACTAGAAAACAAGGAGGGGGTGGCGGGTGAAAAATGTGATGAATGAAGACACAGGATAACACAGGTGCCAAGTTATGGTAAGTACATAACTCTTTATCTGATGCTATCCATGTCTTCATTCATCACTATAGGGTCAGAGTTCCCAGCTACAACACATCCTGGGAGGCCTCAAGGATGCACATGCCAGAGCACTGTGGAGACAAAGGAAGCCATAATTGGATGTGAAGCTGTGAGGATTAGACCATGTGGCAACAGCACAGATATCATCAATAGAAAATCTTGCTATAAAGGCTAAAGAAGTGGTCATAGATCTAGTATAATGGACTCTAACATGGCCCGGAATCTCCAGGTGATTCAGATTATAAACTGTAGAGATACAGCTAGAAATCCGTTTGGAAATAGTGACCTTAGAGACTGGGAGACCAAGCCTGTTCTTAAGAGAAGGCCAGGAAAATCTGCTCTGACTTCCGAAAATCCTTAGTCCTATGAAAGTAGAACCAAAGCTGTCTGTGAACATCCAGGGTATGGAGAATATACTCCCCTCTGTTGCAGTAGTTGGGGAAAAACACTGGAAGCTGAATGCCTTGATTAATGGTTGACTCGGAAGCAACCTTGGATAAGAAGGAGGGATTCATTCTCAGTGAGACCCTGTCCTTCTGAAAGGTCACATAAAGAGGAGTAATGGAAAGAGCTTGCAATTCTGAAACCCTCCTAGCTGAAGTGATAGTTACCAGAAAGGCCGTCTTCTAAGACAGAAACTTGAGATCACAGGATCTGGCAGTTTCAAAAGGGCTCCTAGTCAGAGACTGCAGAACTAACGTGAGGTCCCAAGGAGGTGAAGGGTCCTTAACTCATTAACCCTGACTACCATCTCATGGCACCTCAGTGCTTACATCCGAGCACGCCATGAGACGAGAGGAATTTCAAGCTGTTACCCCTGAGTGCCTTCCACTGGCGCGTGAAACTTTAATGTACATTTTTAACTGTGCTGAGTGTAAAACATGCTTAAGTTGTAACCATACTTGTTATTTACCTTCTATAGTGACGATTCAGTGTGTATTACCTGCTGGTCAAGTTAAAGTTTTACAAGAAAATCGACTTTGCAAGTCTTTGAATGAGCAAGTGGCGGCAGCCAATTGGATTCTTGCAATCTTGCAATCCAACCCATCACTTACATAATACCTCCACCCCCAAGCTAATTTTCTTTTGTTTTCCCTGAATAATAGAGAGTCCAGCAGCAGGTATTTCCTTTCCTTTTGCTGATATTTGCAGATTTTACCTGCTACTGGATCTCTCTACTTATTCTGGGAATGGAGTGCATGGATCGGTACTGGAGAAATCACACCGGTTTGACCGTTGTCATCAGGAAGTTTCACTGCTCTTCTGCCCTTATACGTCAGATAAGATAATACCAAAGTGAGACAATTGTGAGATAGTTGTCACATACATTTCGCTTCATGTCATGCCAAGAAGCTGTAGAATTAATCCGTAATGTGAGCGTCTGTTGAGCTTTGTTGTTTGTTTGAAGTTGGTGTGCTGTTTATTTATTTAAGTGATTAGATATGGGTGCTGCGCCTGAGGCAGATAAGGCTCTATTTGTGGGTAATCTGGACCCAAGAGTAACGGAGGAGCTGCTGTTCGAGTTATTTTTACAGGTAACTTTTTATTATTGGAATGGCGGCAGTTAAGAGATGCCGGATGGTCTGAATTATAGGCCCTTGGGGTGGATGGCAGGGTCTGACTGGTTTAATTTTTTTGAATTAATGTTTGAACTTGGGGAGCGATAGGCACTTTTTAGGGGAATTTTAGGTTTAAGTAGCTCCCAGGATATTTAGGGAGGGGAAAGAGAGTCGGCTTTAGTAAGTGAAAGTGACATTAGGGTTCTGGCAGAGTTACATTGTCCTAGTGATGTTATAGGCTGTGATGTTAGGTGTGGGGGTTATGAGGTACAAAAGATAACTAATTACATAATGGAAAATAAAACTCTTTTACGAAGGATGTATGAAAGGCATGGCAAACAATATGCAGCTGATCTGTATCTAGCTACACCCTCCACATTTTGCGCAGCTTTGGACTTTCCGAATGAACTGATGTTTTGTATGGGGCGGAGTCTGTATGTTTGATTACAGCATGTAAACTGCTGGAGAATAATGGTTACCCATACCTCTAAACCACTGTGATGTTGTCCTCCAATTTAGCGTTGCTTCTTTTTCCCAGACTTACTTTTTTTTTTTTTTTTAATAAGTCAAACCTTGAGAGATGGCTAAAACAATTTTGAATTATTGACCATGCAAGGGCTGGTAAAGAAAGTGCTCATCTTCCCACACTCTGCTATGATTACGGGTTAGTGTTACAAAATTCCTGGGGAGTTTTAGAAGTGTCAACATGCCTGTAAATTTTATTGTATTTATCGCTAACACTCCTGTAAATGTTTATTCGTTGTCATGCTGAAACACACCTAGAATTTGGGTGTATATATGCTTTAGTAGTAGTCAGAACTTTGCATATATAATAATTGGGTGGAGCTTGGTATTAGCAACTTGTGGGAGTACTATTCCGTATAATTGCGACCATTTTCATATCTTAAAACTTTATTTTTGATGGTGCTGGTATTAATAATTTGCATTTAGAGTGACTGCACAGACATTTCATATTAACTTACAAGTTGACATTGCACTTAGTATGTAGTCAGGTAGCCATTGTAGTACAGCTAATATTATACCATTGTGAACAGTCCATCTTATTAGTCAATTTGAGTCTGAGCAGTACATGTGCTTTCATTGTACTGTATGTTTTTGTACTACTGGCATAAATGGGTGGCTACTAGAAGCTGGAAGTAAGAATGAAATTTTGCTGGTGTGTGGTTATTGTAATTTTAGAACAGCATGGGGGTGGGGATAACAGCATTTGTAATAGTTGTGTAGGCAGGGTCATTTCTAACCATAATCCTGACATCCCGCTGTATACTTTTATAGGTTCAAGGAAAGTAGTAGGCTAGCTAGCCTTATGGGCCATGTTTGTTTTTTGTGGTCCCTAGTGGTGAAATTAACTGTAAATTTTTTATATGCATACCTCTCAACTGTCCACATTTTCGCACAATGTTCAGACTTTTGCTTTGTATTTTTGGTCTGTTCCTCATAAAGTTTGTGGTTTTTCTGGCAAATCACTGAGGCTAGTCACTAAATAATGACTTGCATTCGAGTTTCAGATTTCATGTCTTTCAGAAAGTGCATGCTAACACAAATCTTGTTATTCTGGCAACTACAAAAGTTTATAAGAGCAATATTTAAAATCTGTCCCTATTTTTAGGCCTTTATCCCCATTATTTTAGGCTTTGTCCAGATTTCTTGCATTAAGAAGTTGACAGGTACGTTTTCATGGAATGTATACTTTGTAGTTTAGATAGTTAATTTGTTTAAGGTTTCAAGTGAAATGTTAATTACTACAAAAGTCTGCTCTGTGTTATCAATATATTGCTCATTCATGTTTTTCAATTTATGTTATGCACCTGTATTTTATAGTGAATCATGTTATGTACCTGTATTTTACAGTATTTTGACAGATGCAAGATGCTGCAGCAGGTTACATATGAATGTAATGAAGTAAAGATGAAGCCCTTACTTAGCAGCAACGTGAAAGCTACATCTTTATGCATGTACTTAATTCTCTCCTAATGCCTAATGTTTACACTTATACTAAGCATAGAACAATGTGTTACTGTCAGGCAGTATAGCTGCTTTAGTTACATATGTCGAATTGTTACTCAATAGCCAGTGTAGTGCACTTTCTTTTCTGAGTTTTGTCTTAGTTGGTGGGTTCATACATTAGTTTAGACAATCTGAAAAGATTAAATATTATGCTTTGTTTACATTTTGTTATATTTTAATAAGGGAAATGCTATATTCATATTGTCATAAATAATAATATTCTTGATAGAGATGTAAGCCATTATATTGTGTCTTCTAGGATTTTTGTGTTGTCATCAGCATTATTTGGGGATAACAATAAGTAGAGGTTTGCTTTATTTAATTTTATGGTAGATCTCAATATTTTAAACTTTCTAAAATGTGTAGGAATCTTTAGTTAGTTTGCCATGGCACACTGATTGGTTTGTAATATGGTTATTCCTCCTGCTTATTTACTTATGCAATCAATTCATGTTATGTTGTATCCTATGGATAGTATTTTGTCATCATCTGTATTGGGTTTAAGTCAAGTTTCCATTATAGCAAGTCTAAAATATCTTTATGCCTGGGGAGCAGTCCTGTCTCAGGGGTATTACACTGTGAAAAATAGAACAAGGATTGGGTTGTATACCGTATCTCCACAATGGAGGAGACTTTTGAGTACATTTACCTGTGATGGAGGTTGAAGAATTTTTTTATATGAATATGGGGTGTTTCTGATGCATATTCGCAAGCTGGTAAATGGTATTTATGGAAGTGTTTGTGTGTGACATTTTCTGCCGCATTTGTTTATTTGAACTGCCTTTCTGGATTTGAATAGGAATGGGTAAAAGATGCATGTTTCTGATAGTTATTTACTGCAATTTAGTACGTATTTACTAATGATAACATTATCAGAAATACTTGTAAGAAGATGGAAACTAGCTTGGTAAAGTATTCCTTTGTAGAGGAGGTAGCTGCAACATGGCTCTGTATCTTGCTCTGTGTCTGTATGCTGAACAAATGCACAGATATCATATTATGTTTAGGACTTTGGTTATGAGAATTATGATAGTGTTTCATATTTGGTGATTAGCTTTTTCAGGGAATATGTCAGCATGCTAAGTAGTAGCTCATTTTGAAGACAGTATTAGTACTTGCAAGATATAAAAAGAACTGTATCTGTATGCCATACACATGTCCAAATGTCACAGTTTGTTTGGGAACATGGTTATGAGAATTATGATATTTTTTCATATTTTGCTAAATAACTATCAGGGAACATGTCATCAGGGTAAGTAATACCTCATTTTGAGGCAGTATTAGTAGTTACAGGATGGAAAAAGAAATGTGTCTGTATGCAGGGCAACTGTACATATAACATACTTTGTTTAGGACTTCGGTTATGGAAATTATGATTTTTTTTCATATTTTGGTAAATATGTTTGATAGGGAGCATGTAATTGTGCCATGCTATACCTCATTTTGAAGACAGTGTTAGTCCTTACAACATGATAAAAGAACCGTGTCTGTATTCCGTACACATGTACAGATACCACACTTTATTTAGGATTTAGGTTACGGAAATTATGATTTTTTTAACATTTTGGTAAATAACTTTGCTAGGGAGCATGTGACTATGCCAAGTGATACCTCATTTTGAAGACAGTGTTACAACATGATAAAATAACTGTCTGTATGCTATACAGATATGCAGATATCAAAGTTTGTGTTGGACTAAGGTTATGAAAATTATGATTATTTTTCATATTTTGGTAAATAACTTTGCAAGGGAGCATGTCAATGTCCCAAGTAATACCTCATTTTGAAGACAGTATTACTCCTTACAACATGGTAAAAGAGTAAACAGATGACCACCACCAATTCCAGGCACAAATAAATCCGGTCCAGATAAAAGGTGCAAACTAATTTATTCTCCTAAAAATGCCAACAAATGATAACAAGCAATGTTTGCTTGTTATCATTTGTTGGCATTTTAAGGAGAATAAATTCGTTTGCACCTTTTATCTGGACCGGATTTATTTGTGCCTGGAATTGGTGGTGGTCATCTGTTTACTAGTTTAACTTTTCCACTACCTGCTCACATTTTTGTTTAACATGGTAAAAGAACTGTTTGTATGCTGTACACATGCACAGATATCACAATTTGTTTAGTCTTGTAGGATTATGAAAATTATAAATTTGCAATATTTCTCATTATTATGTCCATACCTTTGCAAGGGAGCAAGGTGATGACACAAATGAGGCATTGTTTTGAAGCTGACATTGAGCCACACAACTTGTACACAGATATGTAATCTTTGTGTGTTACAGGTGATGAGATATTATGCTTTGTTTAGTTATCAATTATGAGAAATATAATATTAATCATATTTCTGTGAATATCTCCGTAATGGACCATCACACAGTAATGGCTAAGGTATCATTTTAAAGCTAACATTCATACAAACACATTAATTACAATTTATATGGATCTACATGGTACATTCAGCAATATATTGTGATTTGTTGTAGGAAAAGGGTACAAATATGCACAATATCAGCATTCCTTGGCAAATATTTAATAATGACTTACATGCACACTATTAACATTTACACTGTTGGAAAGGTCAGTGTCTGCTGAACAACTTTCATATTTACATTTTTAGTCTAGCTCTTATGGTTAAAGAGTTATGAACATTTGTTTTCTGTATGGTATTACACATGGATTATCTGAAAATAAGCTCAGGCTGCACTGTTGTTTCTATGGTGCAAGTAAGCAGGCAGAATTTTCTGAGCTGCTTTGCAGTGAATGAGTTAATTGGAGGATGAAGAAGGAAGATCCCTTTCATAAACACCTTACAAAGCCGAGAGGAAAAGGTGGGTTTGGAGCTTTTGTGGAAATTAGATAGTGGAAAAACTTGCTCCCTCTTGAAAAAGGAAGAACAAGAGTATATCAGGGACCTAAGCAGAAAAAGGATCCAGATTCCTGCTTCCCGCCCAGATGAAAAAACATCTCCATTTACTGTTGTTTACTTTCCTGGTAGAGGGGTTTTGGGAGGCCAAAATGATACATTTAATGGGGAATTCTAGCCTGGATGGTTTAATTACCACTGGAACTGGAGAAGCCAAATGGTTAGGTGAAGAGTCTGAAGGTTTGGAAGAGAAAGTCTTGATGGGTGGGAAAACATATCCTGACTGGGATCCAGTATCCATGGCGGATACTTCAGATGACCTGATAAAGAGGAACCATGGTTGATGAGACCAGAAAGGTGCAATGAGGATCAGAGATGTCTTAAGGCACTGAGCTGTCTGCAGGACCTTGGGTATTGGGGGGACAGGAGGGTAAGCACAGAGGAGACCCGGAGGCTGATTGTGGATTAGGGCGTCCTTTGGGGAATCCTCCTGAGAAGAGATCAGGGCAAAATACCTGCTGCATTTCTGGTTGATGGGAGAGGCAGAAAGGTTGCAGCATGGCTGACCCCAACGGTCAAAAATCTGATTCGCCACTGACGGATTGAGGGACCACTTGTGAGGACTCAAGATAGATCTGCTGATCCTGTTGGCCAACATGTTGAAATCCCTGGGTATGTGCACTGCAATAAGGAAACAGCCGGAGGACATAGCCCATTCCCACACTCTCTTGACCTTGCTGCACAATGAGTAAGAGCATGTTCCCCCTTGTTTGTTAACATACCAGACAACAGACATGTTGTTTGTCTAGATTGCAATTGTCTCTCGAGAGAGGCAGTCCTGGAAGGCTTGCAACGATAGGAGAACCACCCTCATCTCTAGGACATTTATATGCAACTTGGTCTCTATTGGTGCCCATGTGCCTTAGGTGGTCTTCCCCCGAAAATGCCCCACCAGCCCAGGAGGGAGGTGACCGTTGTCACAGCGGCAGTGGGTGGAGGGAGAGAAAACGGCCTGTCTATATAGAGATCCTACAAATGAAGCCACCACTGGAGGTGATGTTTGCACAAAGGCATCAGTTTTATAGTCATGGACAGAGAATGAAGAAGAGCAGACCATTGGACCGCTAAAGTCCACTGTAACACCCGCATGTGGTACCTTGCCAGAGGAACAAGAAGAATGGCCGAGGCCATGTAACTGAGAGCCTGAAGAATTAAAAGAACCAGGGGAGCGAGGCAGGTAAAAAATCTGTGTGACCTGTTCCCGAATCAATTGAATTCTGTGCAGAGCCGAAGTTGCAATCTCCAACATGGAGTCCGACTGTACTCCTATGAACTCCAACCGTTGAGTGGGGATGAGGTTGGATTTTGCCAGGTTGACAGTTATACCCAGCTGGCAGAAGAGGGTAAGAAGATATTGAGTTATCTGTGTCAGTCAATGCCTCAAAGGTGCCATGAGGAGCCAATCGTCGAGGTACGGAAAGACCTGGAATCCCTTCAAACACAGGTGAGCCCCTACCACTGCCTTGCATTTGGTAAACACCCATGGGGCTGTGCTGAGACTGAAGGGTAGGGCTCTCTACTGATAATGATTTGCCACTAGCTGGAAGCGAAGATGTTTCCTGTACTGCCTATCTATCATGATGTGACAGTAGGTGTCCTGGAGATTTACTGAGCACATCCAATCATCCGTGCTTAATAGCGGCAGAATAGACTGAGCAGTGACCATCCAGAACATTGACTTCTTGACTGACAAAGATTGAGCTTGCCGAGATCCAAAATAGGATGTATGCCCCCTGTCTTTTTTGGAACTAAAAAGAAGCAAGAGTAAGTACCGGATCCTCTTTGTCCTGCCAGGACCTCTTGGATGACTCATTTTAGAATAAGTTGTTAAACTTCTTTGAGGGCCAACTCCCTCTGACTAGGTGGAACACTGGGGAGACAACTTCTCACTGGAGGGGGTTCTGAAAAGGGAATGAAATAGCCCCTGGAAACGATATGTAACATTCACTGATCAGAAGTGATTTTTGTCCAGGCTAGTGGGTGTAGGGAAATGCAACCCTCAACTGCCTCCAGGGTAGAGCAGCCAGGCAACACTTCAGGAGTGCTGAAAGGGCTGCTCAGAGAAGGGTTCCCTGGAGCCCTGATTTTTCAGATCCCCTTCTGCCACGAGTTCATCATCCATTGAAACCTCTCCCCTGACTCTTGAAGGGGATTTGTCTGGAGCGTCCTGAAAGAGACTGCTTTTTACGAAATGACATCTTCCTAGTTCTCCATTGGGTCTTGGAGAAGGACCTCTGGGGGTCTGAAAGCTTGATTCCTGTCACAGACAGAGTCTTCCCTTCCTGCTAACTGAGGGTGAAGGTGTCCTTCATGGATGGGCCAAAGAAAGTGGAACCATTGAAGGAGGCATTAGTAAATGATGCCTTAAAGGGTTCCATGAACCCGCACAAGCATAGCCAGGCATGACGCTGCAAGACAATGTCCATGTCAGCTGCTCAAGCGGTAACCTTCACAGCATTGGAGATTAGCCTCATCGAGGAATTAGCCAAAGAGATCAGAGTCGTAAGCTTGGGAGACACCTGCTTGAGGTTCTCCACCGGCAGTAACTCTGCAAGGAAAGTGGAGAGCTCTTGAACCAAATCTCTTTGGAAGCAGATACAATGTGCCAAACAGTTAGCCGGCCTCACCCCAAAGGTAGTTAAGGCATATATCCACTTCCTAAAATGGTCTATCACTCAAGAATCTCTGTAGGGTGGACCAAGGAGCTCTGCTCTGTGAGCCCCTTCTTTGTGGCAGTGGCAACCACGATGGCATCTACAGATACGCCCTTACTCCAGAATAAGTGGTCCATGGGGAGGCTAAGGAATTTATCAGCCCTCTTAGGAACAGGCTCCATCGTGTCCAGTTCCTTCCAGGCCCTGCAGGCAATCAGATCCACTAACTCGTCAGCAGGGAGGGAAACACCCAGAAGGTAGATGGGCCTGTCCCAAAGGTCTTCAAAAATATGGACTCCTCCAAAGACACGGGTTAGGGAGAGCATCTACCCTTTTTTTAGAAGGTCAAGGATGTCTCCAAAGGAGACATCATTGAGAGGAGTCTGGGGGACCCATCTCCTTCCTCGAAGTCATTATCTTCAGTGAGGGACTCCACAAGGGAGTCCAGGTGCCTCCTCTTGCACTTTCTCTTATGATGAACCTCCACTTCTGGGGGCTCCGGGGAGGACTCGGAAGAGACAGGAACTCCTGGAGGGAAGGAAACCCACGGAAGGCTTGATTGGGAGGGCTGCTGTGGGACAGGATGAGAGGTCTTGCCAGCCGAGGTAGAGAGAGGCCAGGAGCAACTCAGAGGTGTGGCAGAGTAAACTCCAGACCTGGAGAAGGTTCTCTCTACCACCCAGAAGGCCAAGGGTCTGGAAGCGGGTCTGTCCACTACGTCCAAGGGTGAAGTCCCATGGAGGGGAGGAACGTGCCCGGAAACCAGCCTCTGACCACCAGATGATACCAATCCGGAGCTATCGAAATCCAAAGCGCCAAGAGGAAGGTACCAGTCTGAAAATATGGTACCAGACCCCCCCCCCCCCAATGGAGCCAGCATCAACCGCTCTGGCACAGAGCTCACCCCGCTCCATGAGAAGAGGAACAGAATAAGCCAGTGACCCTGAAGGGGACAAGAAAGGAGTAACACTTGGCCTCAACGCAATCTGGTCACAAACTTCCTGGTCCTTTGGATCCAAACCTAAAGGGGTTGGATGATGAGAATGGGAAGATGGAGAGGAAGAGGCTCCCCTGGCTGGATGGGCCTTGAGAAAACTCCTCATCATCATGTCCATATCTGAAGATAGAAGACTCCTGGATGAGCTAGAGGAGGAAGAGGAGTGGATGGAATTGGAAGGAGACCACCCTGACCTACTGCCAGGCTCCAGGGAATGGATCCAATGCCTCTGAATGACAGAAGTCTCTGCTTGGAAGTGGAAAGGACTGCAGGCTCCTCCAAGGTAACAATTGGATCTGACAAACCTGTCGGATCTGAAGGCTTAGAAGGCTCAGAGGCCAGATCCGATGAACTGGTCAGATCTGAGGACCTCTGATCTGGAGAGGACTTGGATCCAACTGAAAACTCTGCAGCCCTCGGCTCTGAAGACCTCGGATCCAAGGCAGACTGGGGTGGGATCAGATCCAGGGACTTATGATCCAACAGCTGCAGTTTCTTGGTGGGAACAGTAAAGCAGAAGATGGGGTCTTCCTTTTTGGGTCTGAAGAGGAAAGCCTTTCAGAAGCAACTTGTTGTGGCACTCCACTAAAGCCCTGGGGTTAAATGTGGCAGAAAGTTCACACTCATCCTCCAGGTGCAGAGTGCCCAAGCAATATATACACTCCTCATGAGTATCGGAATAAGGCATTTTTCCAACCGCACAAGGAGCACTTCTTAAAACCAACAGGCCTATCAGACATGTTACCCACTAAACTCACTAACGCAACCACAAGAAGCCCTAACAGCTAACCAAAGAAAAAGGGTGCCAAAGCCCACACACACACTCACCCAACTAAATAAATATCTAAGAAACTAACAGAAGGAGGAGGATCTAAGGTATATAAAGAATAGCAACAAGACTATTTACACTAAACACAACTACCAAATTGTAGAAGAGAAAAATAGAAAAGTTTTCACTTAGCTAGCCAGATCCAGAAGGAATACATCTGCACCACAAACATGGCAAATGAGACCTGGGGATTTGAGAGCAGCAGGGCATTATGGGAGAGGGGGGAGCCAGAGCTCTGTTGTATTTTGCCAGTTCAGATCCAGTGTCGGATCCAAGACCTTATAGTGATGAATGAAGACATGGATCACATCAGATCAAATGTTAAATAAAAAAAAATCTATATCTGTATCTGTATCTGTATGTGTGTGTGTTAGAACCATTGTCAGTGAAATACCAAAATTCCGGGGCTTAATAAAATTCACCAAAGCCAAGTTTGAGGCTAAAATAGCTACCCAAGCCAAAGACAATAACAAGGCATTTTTTAGTTTTGTTCATAATCTCAAAAGCACAATGAGTAATGCACTGAGTTGATTGTGAATGATGTTACCTACACTGAGGATGAAGATATAGCTAACCTACCAGTCAGAAAATATAGCTCTAACTTTACCCATTTCTCCCTCAAGATATACCTGAAACTGGCTCATCTTCTGCTATCACACAAGAGCAAGTCATAAAAGTACCATCAAAAACTAAAAAAACTGGGTCCTGACAATATACCTGGATGCCTCAAACAGCGTGAAGCACAATTTAGTCACACCCCTCAACACTGTTCAGTCTTAACTTCCATATAGGTTTTGTACCAAGTGAATGGAGAACAGCTACAGTCATTCTTCTGTATAAAACAGGATCTTCTACAGGGCCAGGCAATTACAGACTCATAAGTCTACCAACATCATATGCAAAACCATGGATATGCTTATTATGGAACTAAAAAATCAGGACATAGGGCACCTCCAAACACTGGACCCATCTTGGTATGGAGTCATCAAGTGCAGGTCATATTTTGTCAACCTGCTGGATTTTTTTTTTTGAAAAGGTCACCAAACCACTGGATGAAAGCAAAATGGTACACACTGCATACCTTAACCTGGCCAAAGCCTTTAACACAATTCCCACTAAGGTATAGTAGAAAAGTTAAATAAATTGAGAATAAACCCTTATGTTATCCTGCAGGGTTGCCAAATGGCTCACGGATAAGATGCAGATAATCAAAATAGAAGTTACGTCCACAAACAGACTAGTCACCAGTGGAGTACCTCAGGGTTCTGTGCTGGGGCTCTCCTGTTTGGCATCTACTTTTCTGAAGAAAAAGCCAACACCAAAGGGGTCTGAATGACTAAATTTGCAGATGCCTGCAAGTTAAGAGCAGTCATTGAATCAAATGACTTAGCCATTCTGCAGCAAGGTTTTCTCAAATAACTGGTGTTAAAATCATGGTTTGTAGGATTATAGGCAGTTACTAGGCTAACGGCCCCAGGGCCCTTACAAGCCTAGCCAAGTTCAACCTGTGTTCCCAAGGGTGTCTGGTTCAAGCAGACACTAAAATCAGCAACTACTGCTCCTGTCCAAGAGGGGCACAGATGGAACCACTGAGGTTAATGTCCAGTTATGCATCCAGTCGTCCAAATTACACTTAAATAGGGCCAATGAGAGACTTTATTTAACATGAACAGGAAGCTTGCTCCAAAGGTGGGGCAACCTTTGTGAGACAAATCTATATCTTCAGTAAGTTCTATTGATGTCACATACCTTGTTAAGGTCCTTTGAGTGAGTGACCCATGAGACATTTGACTTGCGAATGTGCAGCATTTCCATTAAATCTGGGTCAAAGATTGCTCTATATACAAGGCATATATCACCTCTGAGCAGTCTGTACGACACAGAGTAAAGTGACAATGATTTCAGTCTGTCCGCATAAGACAGATCTTGAAGACCCTGAATTTTCTTTGTAAGTAACCTTTGTGGTCTCTCCAATTGCTGCAGGTGTTTGGAAAGGAACATACCAAACGGAGCATTGTACGGTATTACTGGCCTGATGACGGAAGAGTACAGGGGGATTATAACCTCTTTTTTCTGGAGGCAATGCCCTTACTTATGAGATGAGCAATATAAAATACCCTCCTTACCACCGTGGAGACATAGTGATCGAAGTAAAGGCTGGTGTCAACCTGTGTGCCCAGATCTCTCTCCACTGACTGTGTACTTAGAGCATTAATATTGATGTGGTAGTTTGCAGGAATATCACCCTTGCCGATGGGGATGATAAACTTAATGCAAAAAATGCATTAAGACCATGACTTTGGCACTAGTCATTAGTCAGCGTAAGACCTTCTTGCAGGATGTTGACATCACTAGGGGTTTCAGTGATTGCTCCCAGTTTGCAGTCATCAGCAAACTTTGTCAACCACGGTCAGTTAGTTTTAGCCTGTACTTCTGAGAAAAAGATTCTGAAAGGTAGGGGTCCCAGAACCGATCCCTGTGGAACATCACTGGTTACGGGTCTGCTGGAGGAGGGGGAGTCCCTTATTTTGACTGTATGAGTTCTATCAGTGAGCCAGTTTGCAACCCAACTGACAATGTATGGGTTGATACCCAGCTGCGTGAGTTTATCAATGATGCCTGAGTAGGGGATTGTGTCAAGGGCCTTGGCTAAGTCTAGGTAGGCCGTATGCACAGATATGTTCTCGTCTAGGGCTTTAGTGACTGTCTTGAAGAAGTCCACCTAGTTAACAGGCATGATTTCCCCTTGACAAAGCCAAACTGGGTGTCGTCAAGCATTTGGAGATTTCCGATATCTTTGTTGATAAGGTCCATGAAGATCTGTTCCATGGCCTTGCAGATAAGGCTTGTCAGGCTAATGGGTCTATAGTTCCCGGGGTCCATGGATGCACCCCCTTTGTGCAAAGGGATGACAGCAACTGTTTTCCATTCAGCTGGGATGAAGTGAGTGCTTAGGCTGTGACTGAAAAGCATGCTCAATGGTGATGCTAATTCTTGTTTTAACCCGTGTAGAACACAGCCCGGGATGTTGTCTGGTCCCATAAAAGCTGTATTTTGGCCTTGGGAAGGGAATTTAAGACCTGCTCCTTGGAGATACTAGGTGGGGGACAGGTGTTAGGGATGCTATGGGGTATATTAGGCGTGGACGGGGAGTGAAATTTTCACTGAACCTGTCAGCCTGCAGCTTTGCTATATCCACAGGTTCTATAGATCTACTGCCATTAACTACGAGTTCAGAGAACACCTGGGCCTTACCTTTGAGTTTACTAAATGCCAAAAACTGCACTGTCATATACTTTGGGAAGTCATCTACAACAGGAAACTACCAAATTGACAATACACCACTAAACTGGTCCTTTCTTAGGCATTTACCTCTAGATGATGCAGCACTCAAATTTAACTCCGTATTCCTTAACATTTTCAACTCCCTTGCCCCTTATTTACAGTTAGGATCAAATGAATCATACCCCCCCCCCCCCGGCTTACTCTCACCACTCTTACCTTAATGCAAAAAAAAGGCAAGGCTTGGAGAATCTGGTCCAAAACAAAACTTGAACGTGAATAAAACTAAATAACCAGATAAAAACAAAAAAACGGAGCAGTAGGAAGATACGGACATGTCAGCACCACACAGAAAGATTTATTAAACATACTGAAATAAGGATTAAGCACTTAAGTCAGCTTGTACCACAGACTTCATCAGAATCCTTAAAAAAACACAGTGTTACACAATTTAAAATTCCTGACTTAATATCATGTGACTACTAAATATCCAACAGTAGTAACGCTTCCTATAAATACTAATTAAAAAAAAAACTATTCCTATTCAATTCAATTAAATAACCCCAAAAAATTTTCACGTGCCGAGTTGCCAGCTTGGTGCCCAACCCTCAAAGAAGACACACCCACACACCCACACACACACACACACACCTTTCTGCATGTCTTTAAATTCACCTGACCTCGGGGAGGACATGCAGACTCCGCCCCTTAGGTGATCTAGCCGAGAATCGAACTGGAGAACCTCTTGCTGTAAGGTGACAACACTAACCACTGTACCACTGCGGCCTATCTAGGCTACAGGCTGACAAAAGCACTTAATCCTTGTTTCAATGTGTTTAATAAATCTCTCTGTGTGGTGCTGACATGTCCAAAACAAAACTCCCCTTCCACCTCCAGCACTATAAAGAACTAAGCAACCTTACCAAAAAAGTACATCCACAATGACAAGAAAAACTTCTATAACAATCCCCTGTCCTTATACTCATCCAATCCTAAGAACATCTGGGACTCCATCAACCAAATTTTGTACCCAGGTCAAATCCACACTAATCTTCAGACCACTCTCCTATCAAAATTAGAATCCACTTACAAAAAAATTGCTGGATTCGCTGCAGATCAGACCTACTACTCTCACCACTGTCTTGCTCTTAAAAGCTTAAACTGGTTAGAATTTCCTCATCAACTGCTTCTCTCAGCTTCGACATACATTCTGTGTTGCACCTACCCTCCTTCTTTCCTGACATTACCTCACTTGTCTCTCTCTATACCTCTCTAAGGTATCTCTGAATATCAGAACAAAACTTCCAATCAACAAACCTAAAAGTAAAATAGGACCAAACTTATACAGCTATTCCCCTGCCCTATCATGGAATAAACTTCCTCTGGACATTAGAAATATTAATCAACCACAAAAATTCAAGACTGCTACCAAAAACTTTCTAAACAGTACATGGATCTGTCACTGTAACTACCCCCCCACAACTGTTCCACCTGCTACTCTTACTCCTCCCTCTCACCTATCCTCCTTATTCTTCTTATGTTTACCCTTTGGTTGCACATTGACTTTTTTGCTACTCCTTGTCTTGTGAAACCTACACTTCACCCTTATCTGAGATCTACCTAATTTAACTTGATACCACAATTCTTATTCCTTGAAGGATATTCCTTGAATATGTATTTGACCTTCAATTACAGTGACTGTACTGCTCGATTCATAGGTATAAGTTTGTATATAATGTCTGAGGTGTAAATAATGTACTTCATTATTATATAATTCATTTTTTATATCACACTGTACTATTCTATATGTTTGTATTACTCGTGTGGAGCTTTTCTTCCCGAGCATCCACTGAAAAAGGGCTTTGGCTCAGAATAACCAAACCGGTTAACAAATGTCAAACAAATAATAAATAAATAAATGAATAAAAGCTAACCCATTCGTTCAGGATTTGGGAACTTATGTCTAGATCTAGGGATGTCATTGATCCCCTTTACACAGCTCACATTAGGCCAATCACTGAATATAATGCCCTCTTTGGCATGTATCTCATTTGGTTATAGACTGGCCTTCTCCAGCCCATGGTTTATAATTATATATGACCCCTAATGGGAATAACTGGGATCGTAACATAGATGACTTGAAGGGACACAATAACAAACACTTTGGAAAAGATAAGATTTCTACTCATCTCTATCCTATTTTCTTGTTACGTTTGACCAACATGCATCTATTGTTGTAAGAAAGTCCTTCTATACTGCACATCTTATAAACAAAGGGGCTGTGTCTAGATCTAGGGATGTCATTCCCCCTTTACACAACCCTCATTATGCCAATCACTGAATATAATGCCCTCTTTGGCATGTATCTGTCCAGACACATGTAACAAAAAAACTTCTCCAAAGCTGCTTATAACCTTCTGAGGGAAGGCATAAACAGCTTCACAGCCCCCTCTCCCTACATAGGAACAGGCACATATGTCCAAACTTACACCAAAGTACTATATGAGCATTTATATAGCTGCATGGAATCAGGAATACCAGACAAGACAAAATCCTCCTCCTCAAGGAATAGTAAACTTGTCTGGTGGACATCTACAATAAATAAACTCTAAAATAAAAGGAAAAAAAATTTGCTGTCCAGGACCAAGAAGGAGCAGGTGCCTAACTGGAAACAATCTCTCCTTACCCTGAACAAGCAAATAAGAGCACTAGCGAAATCCTCCAAAGCAAACTTTGAGTCCAAACTGGCTACATGTATTAAAGACAATCATAAGGCATTCTTTACATATGGCCGCAATCTCTTTTGGGGGGAGTGACGCCCCCACAAATTATCACATTGGTAATAAGGTCCTAAGCCTCAATCAGTTGTGAAGGACATGGGCACCCAGGTTGAAAGCAAACTGACTTTTGACCACCATTTCGCCTCCGTTGTATGAAAAAGCTTTCTATATAGCCAACCTCATTAGTAAGAGTATCTTATCCAGGGACAAGGTGGTCATAACATCCCTGTATTCTTCCCTTATAAGACCCATTATTGAGTACAATGCCCCTTTTGGCATTTACCTCACAAAGCAAATGCAGTAGCTGGAGAGACCACAGAGGTTCCTCACCCACAGAATCCAGGGCCTCAAACATCTACCCTACACAGACAGGCTAAAAGCCCTGTCCCTCTACTCAGTACCCTACAGAGTTCTCAGAGGTGACCTCTGTCTGGCATATAAAGCAATCAAAGACCCCGCAATGATGGGACTGCTACATATCCGCAAGTCAAGCTCCATTCGAATAACCTCCATGAGCAACCTCAACCTGGTCTGTGATATCAACAGGACTTGTTGGCGGGACAGATTTGTGTCCCAGAGACTCCCCCTTTTCTGGAATAGACTCCCTCCCACATAAAGCAGAGTACCTCATTAACCTTTTTTAAGCACAACCTGGATAACTGGATGGAGAATAGAAAATACACCCCTGGGATTCCACCTGTGTACCTGCTGTACAGTGGCAAAGGGTGCTGACTTGTTGGAACATGGGCTAAATTCTTGGCTAGGCTTGTAAGGGCCTCAGGACCAATAGCCTAATAATTTCCTATGATCCTATGACCCTATGCCCACAGAGATACCTTATTAAAAGGACACAAGCCTGAACAAAATGTCTTGCATGGACAGACTCCAAGCCCTGTCACTATACTTGGTATGCTACAGACTGCTAAGAGGTGACCTGTTTACTGTATATCAGCAAGTCAAATGGCATTAGAAATACTCGGTCTATGGATTTAAACCTCTTCTGCAAAATCAACAGAATGGTTATGTGGGACAGGTATATTTTGTAGAGGATAAAGTGGCTGTGGAATAGAGCCCCTATCCACATAAAACAAAGTTCACCCCTGTCCATTTTCAAGTGCAACTTGGATCTAGGGATTGGAAACTGCAAATGTTCCCTAGGACTGTTCCCTGTACTACTGATGGACAGATGCAGCTCCTAGATGCTTTATCCAATGCATGGGTCCCTTGAAATTATTTATGGTATGATCCCATTTATTGCCATTAGCAGTAACTATGGGATGGATAAGGTCAATCTAAAACCAAATGGGATAGGTTATTTTGAGCACAAAAAGGGAAAATTGGCTAGGTTTAAAATAGCCCACAATAGCAGCTAGCCTAGTATTTACCTAAGAACCTATATTAACAAACTGCTACATTTTCAGATTTGTACTACCCAAGTAAATACGGGTCTACTTTATTCCCTCGACAACTAAAATGCTCGAACAGAAATAGCCCAACACATAAAGCCCGAATGCTGACTCACCCGAAACATAAATATCCCGAAACCTGAAAGAACGAATCACCTACTTTGTCCACAATCCCTCACACCACTGTACTGAATCAAACAGAGGACCATTTCCCTTCATTGGAAAACATAAAAGTACTTCAGTTTTCTCACTACACAAACGTTTTTGTAAGGTTAGATAAAGGGCAGGATTCACGAAGCCTCCGTGTAAGAGATACAAGGCTTACACGGACGCTGCAGTTAAACGGTGTGACGTCAGCATGTCATGCATATGCATGAGGGCATGCTGAATCACACCTAAGGCTAACACAGTCCGTGGAAGACAGTAGAGGGCGTGTCCGTAGGCCGAGCCCTGCAAGCAGACACGCCCCCAGAAGAGTAAAAGTGCCCAAAGTAAACACCCACGACAGAGTACATGGAAATGTGAATAAACACAACACAACACATGCCCCCACAGACTATGAACATAAAATTATATAAATGAACATGTTATATTTTTTTTTTAACTGTAAAGATTTTTGCCCGTGAGTGCGCTCGTTTGCGTGGGCATGCCCGAAGCTCAGCCACAGTTAGCAGTAAGTGGAAAAGCATATAAGAACTAACTATGGAAAGTAAGCCAAAAACCAATAGCGTAGCGGTAGAGACGTTGGCTGAAGAGCAGGCAGTCATGGTTCGAGCCCCCACAACATCAATTTTTATTTTTAGTGAAATAAGCACGAAACAAGTCCCTGACATATATGTACACATATAAAATTATATTTTATATAAAATATAATGAAATAGGCCATTTATTTTGAAGAAATGTGAGATAACAAAATAATAAAAAATGCCAGATGTGCCTATAGCTGAGCTACAGTTTAACAAGGTGAGTGCATCTGCCCGTGGGTGAGCAGTGGTTTAACAGATGTAAAATGAGTGCCCGAAGGTGAGCAGTGGTTTAACACACTGAAACTGTGTGGCCCTAGTTGAGCTGAGCGTAATATGCGTGCTGACAGCCAAATGAAGCGTAAACCAGCGTAACCCATTTGAGCGGAGCTGCACACCGTGCCAACAAGCTAACCGACGGGCAACGTTGAGCAAGCCGTAACAAAACTGCTTTTACACAGACACACCCCCTAGCCTGTCTAGACAGTCATAAAATATAAAAAGCAGTGGCCAGGTTCAAACCCAGGATACCATGCACCATAGTCAAGGTACTGAACCACTAAGCCATGACAGCTGTACTTAGAAATGCAGTAATAGCAAATATATAGGAATGAATAGAAAGTGGAGCATGACAAAGCAGGTTTTGTGAAGCTGATACAATTCCAAAATGGCCAATCACAGATAAGTGGGAAAACGGCATATATAAGCCCCATAGGCGCGAATACACAGCATAAACGATTGTAGAACTAACTTGCAGCCAGAATGTCAGGAGTAGGTGAGGGTAGTTGCTTTCGAGCACAGAGGTGGGGCGTTGAGGAGTCCAGATATATGGTCTGGCTCCTAGTCCACAATCATGAGGCCCAACTCATGCAGGGCCAGGTCCTGTGGGGAGCATATAGGGCTGAGGCGTGGGACCGGTTGGCTCATGATCTCACCAGTGCCACAGGGATTCCAAGGACTGGTGAGCAGGTCCGTCACCACCATGCGGACCTGAAGAGACGTAAGCAGGACCAATTGAACCTTTGGATCCAGGAGGCCCGGCAAATGCCCAACGCCCACTACTGAGTAAGTTACATTTAATTATGTATGTAAGAAATTAAACTAGCTGATATTATGGAGATGTGTATTCCAATATTACTTCATTTATATTACAGCTGCAGGTGTCCGTTCTGCGAACTGCAGAGCCTATGGCGATAGGCTGGTGCGGTTGCGCCACCAGGCAGGTCAGTAATCCTCTCCCAGTAACTGTAAAGAAATATAAAAGTATGACAGTTAGCAAAAGAGTGCAGTGTAGTCACTAAGTAATAAAATGTGCAAGTAACAGTGTAAGAGTGTTTGCAAGTATTGCTTGACTACAAAAGTGTGTTGCAGTCTGTAATCCAAACAGAAAAATGAAAATGTCTGAAATAAAGTCTGAAATAAAGATGCCCCACCTGTAATATAATAGTACACAACCTGCAGCAGGCTGAAAAGTACAGCTGCAGAAGATGAGCAAATCACATGTGTGAAATATATCCCTGTTGAAATACTGAAACATGACAGAAGTGAGACTGCTGGAAAGGATTGTAATAACTACAGGTAAAACATGTCAATAAAGCCTAGAAGTAAGTACCATCCTGAATAGTAAAGTTAAAACAAGTGAGAGAGTATGAGAAAGAGTTATGAATCCACCAATAAAGTAGTAATAACCCCTGAATAAAGTATACTGCAGTCAGTACAGAATGAAATGAATGTGACAAGCAGAAGCAAACTGTGAAATGTGTTCAAAGTGTTGCTGCAGCTGGAATGTGTATCCCAAAATCTGGATATGTTGATCTCAGTCTGCAATATGCAGATAGTATGACTGTCTGAAATACCAAACATCCACAGTTGTCTATAGCTATATAAAGCAAATGTAGCAGGATGATGTAGCTGAACAAAGCCAGATATGAACGTGTATAAATAACAATAAAATGTATATTGATGTAGCAATAACAGTCCTATCACCAACTTGAAGTAGTTATCACATAGGAAACTGTAGGTAGAACAGTAGTGTGTATATATCTGCAGCTATTAGAAATGTACAGCATATGTATTGGTATCTGAAGGTGTTAATTATATTTTCTTCACCCCACCCTATAACCACATATAATCCATTCCACATGAAATTGGTATGTGCAATCACAATTAACACCCCTGGACATTTGTCCTATTGGGTCATACATATTTGCATGTATGTTGATGCATCTGCCCTGTTTATACATCCAAACCTGATGGCCTGTTGCCATCAATCAACCCTGCATGTTGTTGGACTGTGTATTGCTGTTCAAATTATGCATGTGTTATGCTCGCTGCTCAAGAGTGTGAATATCTGGGTGTTTGGTTAATGGGAATACTAATGCATGCTGTTACAACTAATTGCGAATGGTATTGTATGTTACTAACCCAAACTGTCATGATATAATGCAAAACATAGGACGACAGGGAAGGCGGGTTCCAGCGGACCCACCTCTCCCACCTCAGCTGGCGAGTGCACCTGGCACTAGTGCCCAGTCTGGACCCTCCTCCAGTGGCCCTGTGCCACCTGCGGGTGGAAGCGCTGCAGGGGATGGGGCCCGTCCCCCCTCTGCAAGTGTGGCCGGAGGAGAACCACCACTCACCCTCCGTAGCGTCCGGACTGTGGTGCGTAGGGAGATCCGGGACTCTGTTCTTGGGCCCCTACGCCAGCTTGAGGCACAGGTGGCACAACTTACGGGCATGCCTGTTGCCTGGCTTACACAGCCCCCAGCACAGCCCCATCCTGGGCAGTGAAGGAACAGTGGCAACTGCCCATGGGTGGGGATATCAGTTCCACTGTTGCCATCTGTGGGCTCATGGGCTCTGGATATCCAAACATCCGTCCCCGTCAATTGTGTAACCCCCCACACACGTGTCATACACCGCCCCTGTATGCGTCTTGTTTGTCTTGTCTGTTGACCTACCCAACCTACCTCCCCAGCTATATCGACTTCCTTTACCTAAAAAAAAAAAAAAAAAGGGCACTCTGTACCCACAAAAAAAGTGCTGCCCATTCCGCACACATGTCTGCTGGACATGGAAACTATCAATTACAATTGGCTGTACAACAAGTATTATTGTTGTCCTGACACCTCTCTCAGGGGTGGAAGGTTTCAAATGTCACACCAAATTACAAACATATGCACAGCTGTTGCTGATGAAGAAATGGGCAGCTATGGGCCTTACCTACATCCCTCCTGCAAAACCCAAGCTTGTTTCCCTACTGTCTTACCCTCTTTGTGACCCCTTTTTCACCACTTTCCTGTCTCCCCATTTTCATTTCTTTCAAAGAAAATAGCACGGGTGTGCGCCAGAGTAAGCACTGTTAAGCGGTAGTAAGCGGTTGTGCGCGGAGCTGAATGCCAGTGCACATGCGGGAGCTCCGTGCAAACCAGCGCTAACCCGGTTACAACTGCTTAAGAGTGCCTTAGTCACTCTGATTGACAGGTCCTGTAGTCAGTTCAAAAGCAAAATAAAATCCCACTGTCAGTCCCGAACCCAGGACCTTGGAAGCAGTAGTCTGCATGACTTACCACTAAGCCATGACTGTTATACAAGAACATTGTGCTAAAATAAATATATCATGTAATAGTAGGAATGAATGTAAAGGGAATATAGGATGTGTAGTACACAAAGCATGTCATGTATATTTACTGTCAAATCTAGTGGATTTCTATAATAGTATTGTGTGAAAAGAAACAGCCATGCTAGTTGGTAGCTAGTAGGTAATAATGTCAGTTATTATACATATATAAATGTATGTATATTTATATATATATATATATATATATATATATATAGTTGTAGGTGTCAGTGTACATACACACTTAGTACAGGAAACAGGAGAGATGAATGGAGAAATGTGAATCTACAACACAGCCTGAATCATGAGAGAGATACTAACCTTAACACTCACAGAACAGTGTCCACAGCATACCAGCATGGTCTCCGCCCTTACAATCTGAAAGGGCAATGCCTATCTCACATACCCTTTTATAGCACTTTCCTGAAATCACAGTGAGAACTGCAATCAGTACACAACTGGCTGCATGCAATTAGCAAATGCTGGCTTACAATTGGTGCAGAGGCCATCACATGGACTTATGCAGATACCTACAAAAGCATCCTGTACTCCCACTCCACACATGCAATACTTTCATTGCACCGTCTGGAGAGAGAGAGAGAGAGAGAGAGAAAGAAAAAAAAAAGAAAAAAAGAAAATAAGAACACAAACAAAAACACACGTAAGACAAACTGAGTTGAAGCTGTCATCAGTGTCAGTATCAAGCTGGGCTAGCAGCAGCAGGAAGCTATAGTAACGGTAACGCAACCAGCTGCGACAAACACAGGTAATGTAAAGTAACAAGTTAATAGTCTACATACTGTGAACCCTCCATATGTGTCATTGATCTGTATCTATAGGTATGTCCATGTGATAAGTTGTGTGTACGTAGTTTCACCCAAAGGGGATGACTATACATTACATTACATGTCATTCAGTGTTAGGCCATGATTCTGGCATCAGTTGTCCGTTTCAGGGAGGCCTGTCTGAAGGATGTGTGTGTCAGCTAGTGTAACAACTATGGCGCTTAGTTCGCAGTCATCTGGGAACTTTGTCATCCACAACCCGCACATGTTTGCTTTCACATCTGAGAAGTAAATGCCAAACAAGAGGGGTCCTAGGACAGAGCCCTGTGGGATACCACATGTGACTGGCTTTGAGTCTGACATGGCTCCCGCAATATTGATATTATGGATTCTGTAGTTGTAGTTCAACCAGTGTGCAACCCATCATGTGACATGTAGTAACATGAACAATATAGAATGCCGGTAAAACTCGTTGAATGGTTCACTCACCAAAACAGAAACACAATTGTCAAAAGAAGCTGTGAACCAACCACCAGGAACAATCAGCTAGAAATTCCTATAGCTCGAATAGCTGAGACAGAGATATCCACCAAATTAATATGTAACATGTAAGCTGATGAGCTTGTCTATGATGCCTGAGTGGAGTACTGTGTTGAAGGCCTTAGGCAAGTCCAGGTAGGCTGTATGGACTGCTTTGCCCTCATCAATGGCTGTAGTGACTGTTTTGAAAAGGTCAACCAGGTTCAAAAGGCAGGATCAGCCCATCACAAAGGCAAACTGGGTGGAATCAAGTGTCTGCAGGTACCCAATATCGCTGTATATGCGTCCCATAATGAATCATTCCATAACTTTGCAGACCAGGCTGGTTAAGCTTATGGGGCGGTAGTTCCCAGGGTCAGTAAGGTGCCTCCTTAGTGGAGTGGGACCACTGTTGCTGTATGCCAGTGTTCAGGTACATATCCCGTAGTACGGCCAAGGTTAAATATCAGTCTTATATGCGGTTGTATCTCCTCTTGGAGTTCACGTAGCACACATCCAGGGATACCATCAGGTCACATTGATGCTGTGTGTTCTGCTTTGCTGACGGCGGCCCTCACCTGGACATTTGAGATGATAGGGAGGTTACATTCAGCTGTGATAAGTATTTCTAAGTGTGGGGGAGAGGGAGGGGGGATACTTGCACTGAACCTGTCTGCCAGAATGTTGCCAATATCTGTGGGTTCAGTGAATGTTAAGTAGGTGTGTAGTAACTCAGAGCATATCTGAGGCTTTTGGTCCATATGTCTAACATAACTGAAGAAGGCCTTGTGGTTATCTATGGTGTCCATGGCCATTTCCCTCTCAGAGTTGGCCGTGGATGTTGTTATGAGAGACCGTAGCTTATTACCAGTGCTGACCACAGATGACTTCCCTTTATGTGAATCTGCTCTGTCCTGCAGTAGCCTCCTTCTATCGTTATACAATTTGCCTTTGGCTGGGGTCCACCAGACAGGATGCCTAACCTTTGTACATAGGGTCTGGGTTAGAAATGTGTGTGCATGTTCCATGCATTCTTTGGGATGTCCGTGGGAAGCATTCGCAAAGGGGTCAGCACTGTGGGTTGTGGCTTCCACTGGCCCAGTGGGCTGCATGGATACCATGTCAGTCCTAACAAGTGAAAATCTGTCTATTCACATATATATCAAAGTAGTCTACTGTGCTGGTGGTGGTGGTGGGATATGTATATCCAGGCCGAGTAATTTGTGTCCAGATCACACTAGTGGATGGCGTTCCACATACAGTACCTTGGTATGAACCCCTAGAGTGAGGTTGTGCATTGGACCTGTCTCAGTGTGCTGACTGATGGGGCTTGCTACTATGTTGTATGGAATGTGGTAGGTATTGTTGCACAGGTGTTGGCTGAGCACTGATATCTGGCCATGTACATGTGTATCCACCAAGAGACACACACGTGCTACATATGGGAGTAGTAGTATATCACTACAGTTGAGTATCATGTATAGTATGTGTGCCATATATTGCTGACATAGTTTGCTGATATCCTGTTTGTGTTCTCTTTCAGGGACATGGCGCGTCAGCGAAATTCTGCCTACTCTGCTGCAGAAGATGAAGAGATACACCAGAGCCTGGTGCGGGATTATGACATACTGTTTTCCCGCACCAGCCAGAATCAGCAGGAGAGGGCTGCACTGTGGCAAGACCTTGTCCATAGGGTAAATGACATTGGCACGCATAATAGGACATATGAGCAGGTACGACATCACTGCAGTGATTTAATCAGAAATGCCCATCAGCGTGCGTCGGATATCCATAGGCAACAGGTCGCCACAGGAGGTGGGGTGGCCACACATCCCCCCCTCACCAGACTGGATGGGCTACTCCTAAGTGTTGTGGCTCCAGCCCAAGAACATCAACAGCAACACACCTGCATTATGATGGAGGCTGGATCCACATAGCAACACGACATGGAGCATGCAGGTAACATGCCATTTGTACACTTGACTGTTCTGTACTCTGTTAGTTTATGCATGTGTAAGTTGTGTCCTTGGTATGTAGCGGTCAACATAGTATGTAATTGTGCAGGTGTGATATTGCCAATATCAGCAGCTGACATTTGAAAGGCAACTGGTGTACTACTGAACTGTATCATACGCAGTATCAATGGCACAGTTGTGCCCACTGACATTAATCCCCTCATTTCTGCAGGTCCCTCCGGTGTTACAGCAAGGCAGCCCATCCATGCTGGTGAGTGTGTTTTAACAATACCTATAATAGTCCTGATAGTGCTAGTAATAATAGTGTAACTCAGTAGTGCTCTGTGTGTATACTGCGGGGTGTGCATGTGTGCCTGTGTCCATGTGTGCCTGTGTCCACATGTGCATGTGTCCACGTGTCCACATGTGCATGTGTCCACGTGTCCACGTGTGCATGTGTGCCTGTGTCCACGTGTGCATGTGTGCATGTGTCCACGTGTCCACGTGTGCATGTGTCCACGTTTGCATGTGTGCATTAGTGCATCACTGGTAACATTGTGTAGACATTGTAAACTGTGTTTCCTGTCTTCCTCCCCCATAGGTTCTGGTGCTGCTCTGGTGTCCTGCAGCAGGGAACCCGAATCTGGTGCCAAAGGTACTGATAATGATGATATCTGCGTAATGGCACAGGAAGGTGTGTCAGGGTCCATCATTGGTCAGCCAACTGACAGTACACAGCTGTCAACCCCATCATTGTGCACAGTCATCCTGCCAGTACATCCTATGTCACCATTGTCCCTAGGTGATGGACAGGATACAGTGGGCATTGACCAGGGTAATGTGGTATCTGTGGCACATGCTTCCCCACACAGCAACCATGGGCAGGGTCCTGAGATGGTACCACACAGACAGTTGCCCATGGGTTCTCGTGGGAGCATCCGTGGGCGTACTGCCTCTGGCAGACATGCCCAAAGAGGTCTGTCAGCCTCAGCTATGTTTCGGGCTGTCATGCAGGCACAGTCACGTATGGAAAGGTACACCAGACAGGGTCTGATGGAGCTGAGAGCATGTCGCACATCCATGACTGACAGTATGCGTGACATCGCGGATGCTATCCGTAATTTCACCGATGTCATAGACAGACGTTGTGGTGACATATTACAGCAGTTCCACAACCACATGTCCAAGAGCCAGGGCAATGGTGGACGGTTGCGGCGTCAACGTGGCCGTATGCTAGCAACAGCAGCAGCTGGCAGTCAGCGTGGACGACAACAGGCCTGCGGACGCCCCCATTGCGCCAGCAGCAGCCCAGCAATGCTGGGTCTGTGCTGTCATCAGACCGTCCCAGGAGACCACGTGCACGTGGCTCTGGACAGTCCCAACAGGGACCTGTGTCCAGTCAACACACTCCCGCTTCTGATGACAGTACCCAGTCTGGCTTAGTACCGGATACGGTCCGTAGCACCCCTGCCAGGCACAGGTACCGTGTCCGTGCCCACAGACACTGATCTGTATGACCTGCCAGGTGCAGTCTGTGGCTGTCCACAAACTCCAGTATATGGCAGCCATGAGGTGGAACTGTGTGCATGCATACACACATGCAAAATGTTAACACCTAGGGCTACCACATACACGCACACACTGCACCAACAGTGCCCCACCCTGTACTGCTGTCCCTCACCAACCCACATACACACACATGTCAATTGGTGGTATCAGTGGCAGACTCAGGCATACCTAATTCACACCCTGTGCATATGATGAAACTGTGCCACCTCCTGCAATCTCCAACATCAGTGCAGGAACAGGTAAACACATTGCTGATGCACAGGGTGACTACATAGAAGTGTATTACTAGTATCATGTTGGTAACAGTACAGTGTGCTGATATGACTGTGTGTATATCCCAGCATGCCTGATGCAGTAACTGTATGACTGTCCTGAATTGTTATCTACACCCATAGTAAGTACCATCGTGTAACAGCTGCACATTATTGCATATCGGTGGTAAGGATGTCAACAGATAGCCACATACATAGGTAGCACAGGGGAGAAGCTAATGCAAGTAGTGATACGCAATGATGGACATGTACAGTAATGGTGGCATGTTTCCCACAACGACTATGCAATGTGGATGTTTGCGCATGTTGATATGTGTGCAGTACCAATGTAATACAAATTACAATTAAATATGACATAATATCAGTTCTACCATGGACATCTGAGCTGTGCATTCCTGGGTACATGTTGATAGTGCCTGCATATTTGCACTGTTACCTACTGGAAGTGTTACCCCTTCTTTGTTGTACAATGGACTACTTCCAGCCCTGCTTACTGTAGCTTTGTTTGTATGCATGTTTGCTTGGGGTTCCCTGGAACACTGATTCCACCTGCAATGCAGAGTTACAGAGCTTCTGTGGATTCCTAGTGACATCTGCATAGCATACTATACGTATGTCAATTTTGCACCTGACAGAATGTCACTGTCTGTCTTGTTCGCATGTACGTTGCCTGGGACATATTGCATATGACTTACCTGGCATTTACCCACGTGTGCAGTCATATATGCCAGTGCTATGAAATCAGTAGCAGTACACCCACACATACTCACCTTCAGTATTTTGTTGCCCATTGGCCCTATGTGTTGGTAATCACCATGGCAATCACACTACTATGGTAGCATGTGCAAAGGTAACCTGTGAATCACCTCTATGGTCCAATTGTGGTTTATGTGAGTCAAGTGGCAATGTCACAAATGCCACATGTATGCAGTCAACCCTCTCCCCTGGCCAGGAACGTACAACACATGTGTGAGATGCCACCACATAGCCAATCTGGGGACTGAGCACTCTGAACCTAGTACTGCCATACCCTGTCAGGTGGCATGACATACTACAGTGACTACAATACCAGTCTGACATAGACCCGCACTGACAGCAATCCGAACACACTGGGGCATACTTGGAGCCTCAGAATAGCATCCTGCCTGAGCATCACACACCTTTGCAGCTGGCACACAGGCATACGTTAAGTCAGAACAGAGCACATGCCACACATGGCACACACATCCCGTGTGCCACACACTCACAGCCTGTATGGCTACACAACACACCTGCTACAGATGTGTCAGGTACCTCTCTTGGCCGCTGCAGTGGGGTCCCGCTCAACAGGCTGTACATGGTGAAGGTCACAGTGATATGCCCGTGGGGCACTATGGTCCACCACAAAACACATGCATACAGGTCAGTCAGAGGCATGGACACATATGACTCAGTCATTGTCCATGCCATTATGGATGACCTGAGACATACCTCCCTGGACTACATGATAGGGAACATAGAAGGGCTCTCTCAGCATGTGGCACCGGCCAGTATGAGCCTGACCTTGGTTGCCATCATACCCTCACCAGGTATGCTACCACAATATGTAGGAAGGGTGTTCTATGTCTACATTCTGCTCAATCTCCAATGTCATGTCAAGTTTCCCTTCTCCAGCTGTACTTATAGGGTGCTGACATCATCAGTGTTTGGAAAGGGTAATGTTCATCATGTAGTGTGGTCTCCTAATTGCCAAAATGCACATATATTTCATACAGACTTGCCAGCACACACACTCCCCTTATCCACACACTTGCCATTTGCAGGATTCAAATCCCTACCTAACTATGTTATGACACTCGAGACGGACGCATTAGCAGAGCACGCTATTCGCATTACTGGGAGGTTTCCCTTCTCCTGCTGTACTTATAGGGTGCTGACATCATCAGTGCTTAGAAAGGGGAATGTGCATCCTGTAGAGTGTTTTCCCAGTTGCCAAAAGGGACATTTCCCTCACACAGACTTGCACACACACACTAACCCCCCAACACACACACACACTGGGCATTTGCAAGATTCAAACCCCTACCTAACTATGTTATGACACTCGAGACGGACGCATTAGCAGAGGGTGCTATTCGCATTACTGGGAGGTTTCCCTTCTCCTGCTGTACTTATAGGGTGCTGACATCATCAGTGCTTTGAAAGGGGAATGTGCATCCTGTAGAGTGTTTTCCCAGTTGCCAAAAGGGACATTTCCCTCACACAGACTTGCACACACACTAATCCCCCTCCACACACACTGGGCATTTGCAGGTTTCAAACCCCTACCTAACTATGTTATGACACTCGAGACGGACACATTAGCAGAGCGCGCTATTCGCATTACTGGGAGGTTTCCCTTCTCCTGCTGTACTTATAGGGTGCTGACATCATCATTGCTTAGAAAGGGGAATGTGCATACTGTAGAGTGTTTTCCCAATTGCCAAAAGGGGCATTTCCCTCACACAGACTTGCACACACAACAACCCCGCTCACCCACATACACACACACACACACACACACACACTGAGCATTTGCATGGTTCAAACTCCTACCTAACTATATTATGACACTTGAGGGAGACGCATTAGCAGAGCGCGCTATCCGAATTACTGGGCATCTGTTCTGCACCTGCAGTATTTATAGGTTGCTGACATCTTTATTTCTACAGAGGTAAGTACATCTAGTACTACCCGTCAGGTGGGGGATAGCATATATATGCATTTGCAGCCACCTACTTCAGGGTCAGATATGCACATCGCACTGGCAGGTTATGTTCTATACCATGCTTCGTGACCACAGGACCTGTAACACACAACACAACCAGTCCAGAACACCACTCCCACATCCAGGACACACACTTTGCTTCCCTGGGAACAGTGCCAGGATATGCAGGTCTTCACATACACCATTCCAGTTGTTAACATCAGGTACAGGCATATTGTGTGTGGGAAGTACTCAGGCCTCTACAACATTACCCTACAGCCACTACAATTTGTGGGTCCATGTGCTATGGAAGAACCACTCACCACAGCCACATGGGGGAATACATATTGCACCTGTCCATCTGCAACATGGGTACTCACTGTTCCACACCAGAGGTAGACCACCATTGTTGATATCTGACTATACCCACCTTTCCCTGGACATCCATATCCCATCCCCACCCCCAGGCAAGGTTGTCACTGCAAACAAACTGTATTTAGCACAAGCAGACTCTACACTTGTGAAGACTGGGGTGGAAGACTTCAAAGGACCCATGCTGGGGGACTATACTGGCCACTCTGCATAATCCTTGACAATTGCATTCTATGAGCATGTGTAAGGTTTGCATTGATCATGCTATCCCACATGTACCCATGACTGCTCCACAACAGGACACCTGTCAGGTGTACACCAGCCATATATGAGCTGTCCAACAGACAGAGTGAGCTAATACATTGCAGAGCTGTAGCCCACAGAGGGAGGACATCTCTGAACAGTACCGGCATGACACTTCAATCCCACATAATCATCACAACACAGTGTTGACAGTGAAACTGTCCAGACAATGCAGATAGGGCTCCCCTCAGTCTGTTATTGATGCCCACTTACTGTTAGAGGTCCTCAGCAACCCTCTTCCAGCACACACCAACAACATGGATGTGGCTTAGCACATCAAACCCTGGGATCTCCACTGTGTCCCTGCTTGACAGAGGCACAGCACACTAGCCTCACACGTTGCCTTATGTGACCTACTTTACAGTGGCATAGTAGCCTACTGTACTGGGGATGCAGATGCCAAGCACACTCTGGCTAAGCTGTCATTCCCTAGGGCAAACAGCCTAGTATTGACCTCTACACCCATATGTTTAATTGTCAGATGCACAATATTTGTTGCTGTTAGACTGTTTGCAGGTCTTTATTGCCATAGCATTCCCTGTACCTATGAACAGCTTGTGTATCTGTGGAAGATGTTTGAATATGAGGGGGATCCACTATATCACTTATGTCTCTGTAGTCATTTACTGTGTGCACTGGGCAGATTGCTGTGTTGTGGTTGGTTCCTGGAATGACATGTACAAATACCAGATATGTGTGGCCAACTGCTAAACGGAGATATGGCCTAAGTGTGTGAGCATGCCCAGTTCAGCCTTTCCATGGCATGTTGTCTGACATATGCCTCATTTATCAAAGTGTGCGAGCATGCCCAGTGTGAGCTTTCCATATGTTGAACTCTGCAGTCCACCACATATTTGGGTGGGTGCGAACTTATATCTCACGTTTATGGTTGTTTGTTGCATGTCATGTTGTGTACTTACTGGCCAACTGCTTCGTGTCTGACCACAACAGGGATTATACTGTGCCTGCAGGGATTGCATGGGATACTTTGCATACAGTTGTCAACATCCTTTCATAATGACCTTACACTGTAGTACCGTATAGTGTACTGGTTCAGTACTTTCACTGTGGTGGACAGTATCCTGGGCTTTAGTCCTATCACTGCTTTAAATCTTCATAGTGAGCACAACAGACTGTGTAGGGGCCAGTTGTGCACATATGACCATGTTGCATTATGTTCAGATATGGACTACCTAAACCAGGCTTGTCCAACATTGGTAGTGTATTCCACAACATAGGTGGACATTGGCAAACACTAACGATGTGCCCTAGGCCATTTCTGATGCTAGTCAGAGAGTGTGTTTGTCCTTCGACACACATTGTAACTGGCGTTTGCCATGACATATGTCATGGTTAGTATACTGTGCCTCCGTCTACCTGTGACATACCAGTGATACCCAGGGTAAACCTACCATCTCCCATCCACTCATCAAGATTCCTCTTGAGGAGTGTCGATGGGTGACTCTCTGGCTAACCTGTACTGGGAGTTTACTCGGGTGGGGGTGGCTTCTGTGTTATGGATCATTCAGTACAGCTTGTCCTATGTATGTCAGTGCTGGGGTTCAGGTCTCTCATGTGCATAGCTCACTGCCATTCAGATTGTACAAGGTGCAGCATGTTCCTTGATTCCAGCTTGGACATGGCTTCATACATCAGGCACAGCTTGCCTCTGGGTGGGCAGTATGGCAGTGTGTGGAGCTGCAGTTTGTTTAATCAGGCAACACATGGCATCTGTTCATGCTCTTTGCTACTCCTGGTGAGGTACTGCTGTGGACTTTACAGTTGATGGAGGTGTCTGCTGAGGTACATCCCACAGGGGCTATTGTAGTCAATTGTGACGCTGATGAAGGATGACTGCAGAGCCACAGTGACCTTCCCTTATCTAGATCTGACAACCTTCATGATTAGGTGGGTATATGGTATGTTTCTGTGAACACTACAGCCACATGTTTGTCCAATGCAGGGTATCTATCAGCTTGTGCCCCAGGTCTCTCATTACATGTTAGGTACATAATGGGTTAACACCTGTGTGGTAATTGGTGAGCACTTACTGTATATCCACGGTGGTTGACTATACACATTTCTTCAATTAGCTTGCTGACATGGCACCAGTTGTCTGTTTCTATGTGGCCCTTTTGTGGGTTGCTTGTGTCAGCTGGGGGTCAGATATGGTGGGCAGTTTGTACTCCCCTGCATACATGTTCAGTCACAGTCCTTCCATGTTGGCCTGTACCTATGGGACATATATACGGAACAAGGGAGGTCCCAGGACCAAGCCTTGTGGGATGCCACTTATATCTGGTTTGTAGTCTGACATGGATGCAGCATGTCTGACCATGTCAGTTCTGTCCTTGGTCTGGTTTGCAACCCCTCTACTGACATAGGGTTTTATATTTAAGCTGGTGAACATATCCATACTGAACATGTAGGGTATTGTCTGGAAGCATTTGCACGGTCCAGCTACGCTGTGTGGACCACATTGCCCTCATCAATGACCTTAATGACTGTTTCAAATGGGTCAAACATGTTTAGGGGCAGGATCTGCACTTACGACAGCCACACTGGGTAGGGTCCGGTGTCAGTAGGTCCCCGATAGCTTTATGTCTGCGGTACATGCTGATCCTTTCCATAGCTGTGCAGACCAAGCTTGTCAGGATCCTGGGGTGGTAGTCTGCAGTATCCATTCAGGCAACACCTTTGTTGTGAAGGACCACTGTTGTTGTACACTGCTCTTTGGGTACATATCTTGTGGTAAGGCTGACATTGAGCAGTAGTGTGATTTGGCATTCCATTCTTCTTGGAGTCCATGTTGGCCTCAGCTCAGGACACCATCTCATACCTTTGCTGCTGTGTGTTTTGCTTTGTAGATGATGGCGGTTACATCAGCATCTGCAATGTCAGGGGGCCAGCAGTCTGCTGGGATAGATATTTTGCATTCTGGGGGGGGGGGGTTTGCACTGCACCTGTCAGGTTGTATGTTGGCAATATGTGTGTGTGTTTGGTATGTTGTTTGTAATATTTGTGTGATTCGGAGCATATCTGTGAATTCCCAACATGGTTCCTACCATCAGTTGTGTAAGCCTTGTGATTATCCTTAGTGTCCTGTACAATTTGTATCTTCATAAGTGCATAGGTTCATACTAGGCTATTCACCCTAGGGCATTTGTAAGCCTAGCCAGAGTGTGTGTGTGTGTCTTTCGCCACCCCTTGCTATGTGAATAGCATGGCCATTTATGATTTACTTTACTGTGCCTCTGTCTGGACGTGACACAGTGAAGACCCCCAGTGTACATCTACGATCATCCATCCACTTGGCAATATTCCTGTTGAGGGGTGTCAGTGAGGGGCTCTGCCTAACATGGAGTGGGATCCTGTTCCAGGGTGTGGGGAGCCTCTGGGTTATGTATCTGTCCCTCCAGCACATCCTATTTCATTATGTGTTGAGGTTGACATCTGTCACTCTCACAGCTCCAATGGCTTTGATTTCCTGGGGTGGAGCATGTCCATTACTCCTGTGTTGGGCATGGTCTTGTACAACAGACATACAATGCCTCTGTGTAGGCAATCTGTGACTGCATTCAGCTGGGGTGTCGACAGCCAGGCAGTATATGACATATATTTGAGACCCTTTATCCTCTTGGTGAGGTACCTTTGAGGTCTTTCTAACCGCTGCAGGTGTCAGGTAAGGTACATCCCATATGAGTCATTGTACTAGATTATGGGTCTGATAAGAGAACAGTACAGGGGCACAATGACCTCTGTTGATGTAGATGTGAATCCTTTCATGATACGGTGTCCAATATAGACAGTCTTCCTAGCCACATTGGCATTGTGAGTGTCACATAACAGGTTACTGTCCACTTGTGTCCCTAGGTCCCTGATTACTCTTTGCATACATAATGGTTTACTACCTATGTGGTAATTTGTGAGTACCTTGTTTGGTATTTGGTGGGGCATTCATACTGTCCAGTGTCTTCAGGACGTCTGGGTGGGGTTCCTGTGTGTGGAAGTGTGGTCTGTCGCATGCTACAGACTGTACAGCAGTTTTGACTACAGTTAGGTGCACATGGGCGGTCTCCGCTGCTTCGTGCATTGTCAGTTACCTGGCCATATGGGTGTCTGTGCTGCATATGGATACTCCCCCTCCTTTGATGTTTTGATCCAGGTGTTGGGGCCATAACGCATGATATGAGGTATAACCTGGTAGTGCTGGTGTGCTGTCAGTAGGCTTGCAGCAGGTTTCTGTCACTGCACAGACATCGATGTTCTCCATACTGGGAAGTGCCTCAGGAGCATGCATATTGCAGTTTACACATCTGGCATTGGTCAGCATTACCCTTATGTTTCTTACCACTTATGTTTTCTAGGGTGATGGGTTAGTCTTTTCGGCCTTGCCTACGTACGGCTCTATGGAGGTGGCAAAAGCCTTATCCAATATCCAGACGCCCAGGGGTAACAGGTGCAAGCTATCCCTGGGACAGCAGCATGGCTTGTCATGCATGACATCTCAAGCAGACAGACATTAGATCCTCTTGGACTGACAGCTGTAATTGTGCCACCTGTTAAAGCTGATCATTCTGTGTTTGTACTGTGGCATCATTCTTGGTGAGGGTTGGATGCTGCAAACAGCCAGTGTCATACCGGCCTGGAGTACATACTCAGAGAGCTCATCCATGTCTCTTTTCATGTAGTCCAGGGAGGTACATCTCAGGTCATTCACACCAGCATGCACAATGACTGCATCATATTTCTACTTGCTTTGGGGTGACCTGCATACTTGTGTTATGTGGCGTATTGTAGCAGCCTACAGGCAGCTTACTGTACCCTTTCCCTTGTTCAGTCTAGTGACTGGGACAGCAGTGTGTCTGCCTATAGAGACACCTATTACAACTGTATCAGGCATGTTGTTTCTCCTTCTGGCCTGTGACTGTTTGGCACACCAGCCCTGTGTACTATGTGTTGCATGTGCTATGTTTGGAGGTTGTGGTTGCTTGGGGGTCTGCTTTGGAGGCCTCTGTTGGTATGGTGTGTTTGTAATTAGGGCCTCCGGGAATGTTTTTCTGTGTTTATGTGTTTGGTTTACAGTTGTGATAGGTCTATGTGGGACTGGGTTTGTGGTGTGTGTGGTTACCTTCTCCTCCTGACTAGTTTTGACAGTACTGAGTTGGGGGAGCTCAGCCTCCGGTTTGGATAAATGGTTGCATCTCTCACATATATTTGTATTTATTGGGGGGAGTTGAGGGTTGTCTGTGTACTTGGGGCAGGTGTAACATTGCCTCAGGATTCACAGATTCTACTTGTTGTAGCTGGCCTTAGTGGATTGTATGTGTGGACATATTTTATTGCCATACTACTGATCAGTGATTACTTCCCTTTTTATGTTTGCTCTATCATTTAGTAGCTTCCTCATTCTCTTGCATGGTTTGCTAATGGCTGGAGTCCAGCATGCCAGATGCCTGCGTGTATGGCATTGTGTCTTCTTGTTATTTGTGACTGCATAATCCAAGCATTCCTGGCTGTGTTCATGGAATGCCTGTATAACAGGTTCTGCGGTGTGTCCCATATTTTGCACCTGCACAGGGCCTTTAATGGATTCCACATCAGTTTGGAGGGGTGCAACTTATGCTTTACACATGTTTTTCACTGTGGTTTTCTGGCCAGGGACTGTGGTCAGGATGTGTATATCCGGTGTGATTACTCTATGGTCTGATCTTACCAGTGAGGGATACACTTCTCATCTTGCCATCCAGTACGCATGTTGCTGATTATCACATCCAGTATGCTTACCCCTCTTGTGGGAGTGGTACGTTGTTCCTGGGCATTTTGGTTTATGGATTCTAGGAACTTTTCTCCTACAGTGTTGGTGCTAGTATAATGCTCCCAGTGTATGTCTGGGTATTTTCAGTCAACCAATATAATGTGGTTTGGGGGGGCTTGATATATTCATGTATTCCAACATAGGCCAGGTGCAGTTCCTGGTGTTAGGATGGTAGTCTGCAGCAGGCTATATACTGGGAGGCGGTTTTAGCCACTGGTACTTGACCATGGCTAGTCCATGCTGCTTCTTGTTGTGGTACCAACATGGGGTTGTGGTTATCCTTGACAATTATTGCTAGTCACCCTTCTTTTGTAGCTTGTTCCATGTTTTGAGGCTGTACAGCACAGTATGAGGTGTAACCTGGTAGTGTTAGGGTGCTGATGTGTGCCTTGACCCAGTTTTCTATTACAGGACAGATATCAACATTCTCCATACTGTGTGCGTTTACACTGCACGCATCTTGCTGTTTAGACTTCTGGCATTGGGTAGCATTACATCTAGGTTCATATCCCTTGTGGTACCTATGAAGGAGGGTTTGGGTTTTGAGACTTACCTATTCAGGGCACGCTGTGGGTACTGACAGCCTTTGCCAGTATCCATGAGGCCTGGACTGATAGGTGCAAGCCACCCCTAGCAGGTGGTGCATCATGTCATGCTCAGCATGTCTTCCCAGGCTGAAACACATTGGCTCCCCTTTGACTAACTGCATTACTTCAGCCAATTATTGCAATTGATCATCCCATCATCATATTGTGGCTTCATGCTTGGTGAGGGTGGATGTTAGTCAGGGTCCTCAAGTGTGCATATAGTACATGGTGTTACATTACTTAACACATGGCATTCATGCCTCAGGTGGTGCTGCAGGGCTGCCTCTGTCGGATGCACATATTACACTCCCTGTACATGTTTGTGAGCAGGTCATGTCATTTTAGGCATCCCTGTTATTATTTGAGTGAGACAGAGAGGGGTATCATTCCCAGGGTTCCTACTGAGCCAGTGTATGTGCTATGCGTTGCCTCTTTGCCAAGGCCAGGGCATACTGGGCACGCCTCCTTCTGCCTACTGGGGCAGGCTCAGGTTGTTCCTCCTCTGAGTCACGCTCTGCCTGCGATGGCCTTGGCAATGGTGGGGGGCTGTTTGGCCCGGCCCTATGCTGGACCTGCTGCAGCTGTTTTAGCAAGATCATATTATGTAGCATAGCACATACCATGACAATTTGGGTACATGTAGTTGGTGAGTACTGCAAGGCTCCACCAGATGTGTCCAGACACCGGAACCGTGACTTGAGCAGCCCAAACACACTCTCTATTACATTACGTGTTTGTGCGTGTGCCTCATTATTGCGTTCCATGTTCGGGTGTGTGTGCGTTTCTGATGGGTGTCATCAGCCACGGCTCCAGTGCATAACCTGCATCCCCCACTAGGTGTCCGTGTGGGATGTCCCTATTGGCAAATGTCTGGTACAGCTGCGTCAAATGCCAGATGTGGGAATCATGGTAGCTCCCAGGGCAGCCAGCACACACATTCATTATTATGCCCTGGGCATCACACACGACCTGGCAGTTGATGGAGGGGAAGCCCTTGCGGTTAATGTTGGCCCTATCCCGCTCACCGGCTGGTGCTTTGATGCGTATGTGCGTGCAGTCTATTGCACCCACTACCTCAGGGTATTCCGCTATTTGCTGGAAGAGACACATATTGCTGGCCAATACCTCATGGGCATTGGGGAAATATACATGATCACCGACATGTGCTGACATGGCATCCAGGAACTGGTGCAGTACCCTGGAGGCTGATGCCTGTGATATCCCCATCATATCACCAGTTGGTCTCTGGAAGGTACCTGTTGCTAGTATTCTTAGGCCAACACATACATTGATTTCCACTGGGATGGGTTCCACTCTGTTGGTTCTATGTGTGAGGCGTGGTCTGCACAGCTCGACAATTTGCTGCAGGAGGTCTCTGTCCACTCTATAGCGCTCTACTATCTCCAGCTCATGTAACCCGTGGTAGGTGACCCTGGGCCTGTACACTCTTCTCCGTCTCCTCACTGTGGGTTGTCTGGCACCATCTGCATTGTCACCACCCTCAGCAAGTCGCCTATGTCTCATTATGACAGCTATGGCAGCCCCTAGCATTTCTGCTCTGAGTTCAGCTTTTTCAGTTTTCACTTCTAATAGTTTACTCCTGTCTTGCAGTGTCTCTTGAGAGATACATCCTGCACTGCTGTTTGCAGGGTTTTAAGTGCTTGGCTGTGCTACTATTCTGCCTGTGTAATTGCCTGCTGCTAATTGTTTTCACCTTCTAGCTCCAGCAGTATTCCCTGCTAGCTTCCTACTAATTCTGTCGCTTCCTTTTTCCTTTACGTTTCCTCAGGGGGGAGCAGCGTGCATACCAGCAGAAACATGCTCACAGTGGCTTACACGCACGCACACATGCTTACACGGTTCGGTATCTGCTGATTAGGGTTAAAACACGTGCACACCAGTGCAAACAGTCTTACAACTCTGCCAACAGGCTCCCACATGCTCAGTCTGCCCTACACGCGCGCACACTAGCGCAAACAGTCTTACAAATCTACCAACACGCTCCCACATGCTCAGTCTGCCTTACACGCGTGCACACTGTCCTACTCGTGCCTCATGGTGCGCACACGTGCGCATGCACGCCCAGCAAGAAACTTTGGTGTAAGTAACAGTGTACACCTTCCATTTCTTGACTTTCCCATGCTTATCTTGTGGCACTCCTCTTTCCATGATCTGTGTCTGTCATCTGTCATGTAACACTGACCTCCAATGAACTGCATTTCTTTCTAGCATTCCCACCTGTGATGTCACCTATCTCCTACTCTATTCCTCCCCCTTATGTATCTCTTACACTACTCAGAATGTGCTCATTTGCTATGTGACTGTGGGATTCAGTATCCTGACCCTCATTTACATCAGATTGCCTACTAATGCTTAGTTACATGTCTTAGGCTCAGCTTCCCCCCTTAGCAACCACTAAACGGTGGCCATGTTGTTTTTGGTCTGCCTGTCCCTGCATTGTCATTCCATGTATTGCATAAAACCCACATTTGTGGGTTTATAACCTTCATTTTTATGTTTTATACAGCGCAGCCCGTTTGCGCGGGGCTGCGCTGCGTTTAAACATCGGTGATAGCCGAAAAAAAAATTATATTTTTTTAATATTTGCATCAGGGTATCTTGCCAATGGCCACATATTTGGCCATTGGCATGCTGCCTGACACATATGCACCCTTTATTTGGAGCTGACATGGCTCCATTGTGATTATTGCAGAAACATACTCAGTTGTCAACTGAGTACATTTCTGCAGCTAAAACGGCTCTTACACGGGCTGCTTTCTGTTTCGTGGATCGCTACTCTACCTCATTTGCATACCTTTCGGCTGCAAGTGAGGTATTTAGCATATCCACGCCCAGCCCGTGTAAGAGACGTTTTAGCTGGTCTCTTACACGGAGTTTCGGGCTGTTCCTGGATCGCGAGGCTTGCATGGAGTGTTACACGTCTCTTACACTCCGTGCAAGCCTTCGTGAATCCTGCCCAAAGTTTCTATATATACAAACTTTACCTAACCTTACAAAAATGTTCCCACTGTGAGAAATTAGAACAGTGGTGTTAGGGATCGTGGACAACATACCTGCATCGATATTTCAGGTTTCGAGACATACGCATTTCGGGTGAGTCAGTGTTCGGGCTTTATGTGTCGGGCTATTTATATTTGAGCGTTTTAGTTGTCGAGGGAATAAAGTAGACCCAATAAATACTGCTTCTATACTGCTCCAGATTTACAAATGTGGATAACAATGGGCTGTGAATTTGCTCTGACACAACTACGAATGTAAGTGGACATGAATAATGTATAACTAGAAGTGCCACATTTCAATTCTGTTGTAAAATTATAAATGCATTATTTTTTTTGTTGCCACTTTTATTTAATATGCATAGCTTTAATAATAACTATGGTAATGACACATACCTCAGTGAAATAATGTAACAGGATCAATGTCAGATTTTAAGTCATCTCTCACATAGGCTGATAGGTTAAGCACTAGGCTAGCTGCCCTGGAAGGTCATTTTAAGGCTAGCCAATTGCCCTGTTTGTAGTCAAAATAACCTAACTCATTTGGTTATAGATTTGTCTTACCATCCCATGTTTGATAATTATATATTAGCCCTAATGAGAATAACTGTGACCATACCATAGATAATTTGAAGGGACATACTAAAAAAACACTTTGTAAAAGATAAGATTTCCACTCATCTCTATCCTACTTTCTTGTTACTTCATATGTGTTCATTAATTATTTTATTAATTGGTTTACAGGCAGTATATCTAGCCTCTGACGTGTACATTCTGTGCTTCTCTGTGTGATGACCAGTACTTGCTGCCAGATGGTAAATACTACTAAGTCTATTCAGGTTGCTAGTTTATGACCCCCCCCCCCCCAGCGAAGCATCCATTAACCCTTCCTGATCATAATGTTATTTTTATTTTTAAGCATGTATTTATTCTTCCTTTGAAATTTTTGTATGATGGCTTCAGTTTACCTTCTCATCTTCTACAGCATCCTGTGGCAAGCAACCAAATATGTACCACTCCTAAATAAAATACAGATTCCAGGCACCACCTCTTATGTGGCCAAACCTCCTTCACATGGTACGTTTTCTTTTCTTGCTACTCATGTTAGTAAATAATATTAGTACCTTCTTCCCCATTTGTGCTCCTGAATGTTTCTGCTGTGTCTTTCATCTTCCTCTTTTGCTCCACTGTGAAATTATTCATAAACTCTAATCTTACAGCAGAAAACTTGGGATGCACTACCCTCACCATTACGATAAGTCTACTTCTGTAAACTATACTTCTCTCTGTACCTAGTTCTAGTAATGAGGTCTCAAGTAGGCCCTGTGGTCTCACTGGACTTACTTCCAGTGTGCTACAGTACTCCTCAGTACTCTGACAACCCATCACACAGTTTTTGCTGTCTGAATCCATCTATACCTCTCCTTTCCCATTTTTGCACATGGGGATGGGATGTCACATCAACAGGTAATGTTTATAATGTCTGGTGGCTAGTCCTGCCTTAATTGTGCTTCCATACCATGCATTTCACGTGAATACACATACGGCCGATTTACAGTTTCCAATCTACCTACTGTATGTCTGTGTAATGAAGGAGAAAACTGCAGCACTCTGAGAAAACCCACACAAACACAGGGAGGACAACAGATTCTCCACAGAACACACTTAGCAGAGAATCAATAGAGGTCTTTAAGTCAACAATTATTGCAGCCATTGACTCATAGTCCTCCTCAGTTGTTACTGCCGACTGGTCACATACAACCTGATGTTTACTCCAGATTTCCTAAACTCATCATCCATGAACTTCTTCACTGCGTTATTCCTTACCCATTATACCACTAGTCACCAGCAACAAAGGTGTAAGTCTTTCTGCATGCTTTTCACTCCCTCTAGAGTATTAGTGAAGCTAGTGATATTATAAACACACAGGCAAACATTTCCTTCCAGCCTAGCTGCAAGGTAACTGATGAAGACATTACTGAAAGTGCCCAAAGCACACATGAAGTATGTTGCCTGGTATCTCCTTTTCATTTAATATAATTATAGTCACATCTGCCATTGCATCTGACACGCATTCAGTTATGGATGAATTGCACTGCTTTCATTTGCAAGCTCTGCCTACCCTACTTGTTAAGCAGACTACAGCACAAGACTAAGAAAAACTTCCTGAAGTTGAGACAGGTAGCCTTGACTGTCTCATTTTCAGGTTTGCAGCACCTTCTATCAAGGTGTCCCAAAAGATTAGCTTTCTGAAGAGTAAGATATCCAACTTCACTTCTGTTTCTACACTCACCATACGACAGTCCAAGTCAGAAAAGGCTTGTCATCTCACATAAAACTCTTCCATGCAATGATGTCACTCCTCTGCCAGCACTTAACTGAGTGCCTGAACTGTAGTAAAATGTCCAAGGGGCTGCAGCTGTCTGTCTTGTGCAGAGAGAAGTCCTAGTTCCCATCTTCAGGGACTAAGAGCATAGAACATACCAAAATGTTAGTATAACAAAAATAACATTTAACTTCCAACATCAGGCCATTAAGGCAGGATAAGTCACTACTACCTACTTCACCATATGCAGTAGTAGAAAAGTTGGAAGTGCCTCACTCAGATATGTTATTACAAGTTGCAGCCTAACTGACATAAACAACACAATAAATGAGTACCACATCCGATTCTATTAACAAAGAACATGCAGTTGGGTCTCTGATACACAAGAACTGTAAATGCTACCACTGTCTTTCTATCTCATGGTTTTCAATATAAGGAGGATCCAGATAGGGTTATCATCCAACACTAAAGCCACTCACCATTTGTGCTAACTGCCAACTTCAACAAAGCATCAGAACAAGACCACATAAAATCTAACCTAAAGTACTCAGATCTAACAATCCTAGAGCACACAACAACTGTCAAGCATACCACCATCAACATGGGCTGGAAGAGAGAGAATAATACTGTAGAGACTTTAATGAAATGGGTTTGTGCTCAATTCTTCAGAGCTGATCTTGGCTTGGCTACTTTGCCTGACACAGAATTTGCTGCATCTAAATCCATCCTCTGCTAAAAGAATGAAAATAAGTTTCATTTTGCACTTCTGCTGATTATTTTGTTGTATTTCATAAGAATCCTGTATTTATTACATTTTCACACTTTGAGTTTCCAAGCTGAACTGTTTCCATTGCTGCTGTAGTACTTAATTACATTGTGTCTGTTAGTTTTACATGACTGTAGTATCTAGATTGTGTGGTTTCCCTGAAATTGAGCTCTAAAATCAGAAGTTTTACATTAAAAGGGTTTTCTGACGTAACTCTTTTGGCAGAAGTGTGCTGTAGCAAACCTATATGACTTAGGGACTTCTGGCTGAAATCTTATTGCGTGTTTCCCTGATTGGTCTGTAGGCCTTGCATTTGTAAAATTTGCTTTTTTTCTGACTCTATATAAGTCCAATGTTTGTGCTAAGCTGCTTTCCATGCAGCGACAGTTAACAGTGCCCTGTAATGACAAAAATGATTTCAAGTTAAAATTTCCCTTAAAATAACTTCCTCAGTCCCCTTCTGCTCAATGTGCTTTGAGCTGCACACAGAGCAGCATCAACTTGTTGGAAAGCTGCAATTCACACTGGGTATAACACCCATACTTCGTTAGTGTGCTATAATCTGAGTCCAGTTAAATCTACCCACTTCCTCCCTAGTTAAACCCATAATAAAAAACCTGAAACCATGGATAAGCACTTTACTGCTATTTCTGTGGCCAGCCTAGTGGACATGGGCATCCTAAAGCAATGTAGCAATTGTCTCATGTATACTGACAACCACTTAATCCTGAAACAAACAAACACAGTATGTGAGAGATGCAGATATACTATGAAAATTGAGACATGACTCTCACATACTGACAAATCAAATGACAAACATATTGTTAGCACACACACATCATTTCCCTCACTAAATAAGGTCTTGAAGCATAAACCCAGATATGCAAAGGAACTCTCAAGTAACTTACTAAAACCTCAGAGGCCTCCCATACACTTCCTCAAAAAAGCACATGCAAATAAAGCCAAGTCAACAGCAACCATTACAAGTAAAAATACACATTACAGTGCCTCCACAGTCAAGCCCCTTAGGCAAAACATCACACATTCAACCATCTTGATCATAGGAGACTACATTGTGAGACACACTGACCCCCCCCTCGCCAGGTTGGATAAAGGCGGTTATTGTCAGTTGCCTGTCAGGGGCCAGGATTTGCCAGATCATGCAGGCACTCAGGTCACTCAACCACAAGTACAAGTATGACTCAGCCATTCTCCATGAGGGTGTCAATGACCTGAGATGTACATCCCTGGACTATATGAAGAGAAGACATGATGGACCCCTCTGAATACATGTTGCAGGTGGGTGTGAACCTGACATTGAGCAGTATTCTACCCTCACCAAGAATGATATCACAATACAATCAGAAAATGATTGACTTCAATAACTGGCTTAGCTACTGGTGCCATTCCAAGGGGATCCAGTATTTGTCAGTCTGGGACAACAAGATACACAAACCACACTGCTTTGCTAGAGATGGTCTGCACCTGTTGACGCGAGGTTTTTAAATACTGGCAAAGGCATTAGCCACCCCCATAGTGCCTTTTTTAGCCAGTGCCAAATCAATAGACCTAGCAACGTAACAAATTCTTCTAATGCCTATCTGAAGATACTACTGCTCAATGCTAGGAGTCTTACCAAGAAACTACACTCCAGCTCTCCTCACCCTGGAGAATGCTGATATCTGTGCAGTTACAGAGATGTGGTTCAAGACTGCAGAAAGCACCCGGGCAGTACAAGACTACAATATATATCACACATTCAAACCACCCTCAGAAAAGAAAAAAAATGAAAGGAGGTGTTGTTTCTATTTACATAAAAAAAAAATTGCACCGTAAGATTGGTAAACCAGGATTACTCGTTTGAGCTACTACATGTCCAGCTGAGCATAGGCAAAATCCCCCACCATATCATATGCTAGTTAACTACAGGTACCTAACCATGAACCACGAAAACCACACCTCATACCTGAAGTTACTACTACTCATAATCAACTTTAACTACCCCCTCCATAAACTGGGAAACATACAAGACCACTAACATGCAGGCTTAGAGATTATTGGACTTTGTCAATACAAATGCTCTGGAACAGCTGGTCTGCACTCCCACAAGATGCTCAAATATCTTTGATGTAGTACTCCCAAAAATGGGGGAGCACTGCACCCCCCCCAGCCTAATGTCCTCATAGGTAAGATTGAATAATAAATTGGTCTCTTTTGAAATAAACATAACAGTGGAATCACCATTAAACCCTAAAAACCCTAAAGAATTTTTCAAGGCAAATTATCTTCTATTAAGTGATAGCATAAGTAATTCTAAAGCTCCTCCTAAGCCCCAAAACAGAAAAGCCTATGCAGAAGTATACAAGAATGCCCTGTACATCCACTTAAACAACTGCATAAAAATGGTAATACCCAACCAAACTAAACCCAGGTCTAGATGGAAAAACAAGTCAGCCTGGTGAATCCCTGGCATAAATAATAGCTTATACAACAGAAGGAAGAAATTCCTGTCTTGAAACAAACGAGAAGGTGCACAACAGAGAAAAAAATCCCTCATTCGTCTCGACAGGCAAACCAGGGAACTAGTCAAGTTCTCAAAAGCTAAATATGAAACTAAAATAGACTCCCAAGCAAAGGATAACCAGAAAGCATTTTTTAATTATGTCCAAAATCACAACAGAAATACTCAACAATGTGGTGAGCTGGCTGAAGATGGCACTACCTATATGAAACAGCAAACCTGCTGGCTGATAAATTCACCCCCTCACCATCTCCGGTCACTCCCCATGAAATACTCTTAACATTTCTTTGCCTGTTATCACTAAAGAATAGGTAGTCACTATGCTCTCTAAAGCTAGAAACACGGCATCAGTGAGTCCTGACGGTATCCCAGGGTGCCTATTAAAAGCTGGAAACATGGCCTAGTGGACCCACTTGAATCTCTATTTTACCATAGTCTTCAAACAGGCTTTGTTCCAGTAGAGTGGAGGACAGCAGGAGTAATTCTTCAGCACAAGGAAGGACCATCAATGGACCCAGGAAACTACAGACTCATAAGTCTTATTACCCACATATGCAAGGCTATGGAAAGGATAATTTTGGACATGATTAACAATGACATAGGCAATATTCAGACTCTAAACCCAACCCAGTTTAGCTTTGTCAAAGGCAGGTCCTGCCTGCTCAATCTGCTGAACTTCTTTGAGAAGGTTACTAAGGTCATGGATGAGGTCAAGACAATGCATTCTGCCTACCTAGACCTGACCAAGGCATTTGACACAATACCCTACTCAGACATTATAGTTAAACTCAAAAAACTGGGCATAAACCTGATGGGAGGGTGGCCTAATGGTTAAGGTGTTTGCTGTATAAACACAAGGTGCAGGGTTTGAGTCTCACAAGGGATGATTGGCTAGGCTTACAAAATAGCTTCCAAGGGCAGTTAGCCTAGTACTAACCTATGAACTAACCTATGAACCTATGTCACCAAATGGATAGCCAATTGGCTCACAGAAGGGACACATGTTATTAGAGTGGGGAAATCCACATCCAGCAAGAAGCCAATCACCAGGGAAGTACCACAGGGCATAGTGCTGTGCCCCGTCCTGTTTGGGATATACTTTTCATATGTCAAGGCAAATGTAGGTGGCCTTTGGCTGACCAAGTTTGCGGATGACTGCCAGTTGGGAGCAATCACTGAATCCCCAAGCAATGATGATATCCTACAGAAAGGACTGACACAGACTAATGATTGGTGATGAGCCATGACCTCAAACTAAATGTGAAGAAATGCATAACACCTCCCTTTGGGAAATTAAATCAACATTGATAGGACCCCTCTAAGAGTGGACCCAGTGTTGAGAGATCTTTGTACTCAGATAGATAGCAATCTGAACTTTGAGCACCATGTGTCCATGGTGGTGAGGAAATCCTTCTACATGGCTCAGGTCTAAGATGTTATAGTATAACTGTACTTGGCCCTCATTAAACCAATAATCGCGTACAATGCATCCTTTGGCATGTACCTCGTTAGGCACCTGCAACAGTTGGAACATTCTCAGAGGTTTCTCATCAGAAAAATACACGGTAAAACCAACATGTCATATGCGGACTGATTAAAAGCCCTATCACTGTATGTAGTTTCCTACCAGTTACTGATAGGTGATCTATGCCTGACCTACAAGACAGTCTCTGACCCAACCCTGATGGAAATGTTGCATATTAAAAAAAATAACTGCATGATGGTTACCTGCTCCAAGGATCTAAACCTGATCTCTGACACAAATAGATATGTGTCTCAGAGATTGCCCCTCCTCTGGAATAGGCACTTCCTATTCACATGAAGCAGAGCTCTTTCCTGTCCATCTTCAAGTGCAATCTTGACCTATGGATGGGAAATTGCAAATTCACTCTTGGGGTGAAGCCTGTGTTCCTTGTGGACATAGTCAGTCTGTACAATTGTCAAAACCATGCTTGCTAACCATTGTTTCCTTTCCCCTAGGGATACAAAATTGGGTAAAATCTGTATAAAACTGGCAAGGCTTGTAAGGGCTCTTGAGTTATTAGCCTAGTAATCTCCTATGTACCTATGAAATATATGTCACACTATTGCTACGGTCATTCAATGTGAGCAAATTATTGAGCTATACAATTCCACCAGGGGGGACATCAGCCCACACTCTGAAATACTACTGTAATGAAACCCTTCTACTGCTAGCCTGACAGGCCAGGTCTGTCTGCACATGGAAGACCAAGCTGCTGTCTCAGTTCACAATTCTCACTTGCTGATACTCTTCCAGAGAAAACAAATAAAACTGCTGCACCTAGTAGAATATGTGCTCTGACATGACCCTCAATGGCCTTGTTGACAGTCATAGCAAAAGGAATTACAACTAGCAAGCTAATGTGAAATGGTCTGCCTACCAGAAGAAGCTCTTAATTTGTTCTAGACAAATGGGCTAAAAGCTGATCAGATGTTTAGCAGATTCACACAGGTTGTTACTAGGCTAACAATCACTAGGGTCCTTCAAAGCCTAACCACACACTCAAAATCATTTGGGTCCAGAGTATCGTGGGCGTCTATGGGGGGGGGCATGTTAGTAGTTATGTGGGGGGGTGTTAGTTAGGATAATACTTTATTAATTGACAGCCTCTGTCCATAAGAGACATGGGGGGCCAGACTTGGGGTAAATTTCCCATCCCGTTGAATTAACTCTGCTTTACATGGATGAGGAGCTTATTCCATAGTGTGGGGATACTTTGGGACACATATCTGTCTCTCAGGCAATTCTGTTCATGTCACAAGTAAAGTTCAGATCCCTGGATCTACAAGTTAGGCACAGATACCCTCTCAGCAGCATGTAAGAGACTGAATACAGAGACAGAGACTTTAGGCAATCAGCGTAGGAAAGGATATTCATGTCCTGGATTCTCCTGGTGAAAAACATTTGAGATCATTCCAAATGTTGCAAGTGTGTGGTAAGATCCATGACAAAGGTGGCACTGTATTTAAAAATAGGTTTGATAAGGGTCAAGTGGAGTGGTACTATAACTTCTTTGGACCTTTATACCACGCCCTTACCTATAAGTTGGGTAACATAGACTGATTTTCTTACTATCTTCACTATATGTTGGTCAATGAGCAGATTGTGGTCTACCTATGTTCCCAGATTCCTTATTACTTGGTCAACTCTTAGGGGTGTTGTATTGATGGAGTAATTAACTTGGGTTGATAGTTTCCCAAATGGCATTATAATGCATTTTTTGGCATTGAGTTTTAGGCCAAGGCTTTGGCAGTAGTCATTTGTCTGTGCTAAAACCTTTTGCAGAATATTGGTGTGGTGGTGGGGGATCTATGATTGCTCCACCTGTACAGCCATCTGCAAACTTGGTGAGCCAGAGGCCTTGAACATTACCCTTGACTCCTGAGAAGTAGATGCCAAATAGGAGCAGGCCCACCCTGGAGCCCTGAGGTACTCTGCTGATGTCTAGTCTGTTGGTGGAAATGGCTTCACCGATCCGGGCTTCTTGAGTCCTGTGAGTCATCTGGCAATCTAGCAAGTTATATAGGGATTATGCCTAGCTCAAAGACCTTGTCAACAATGCCTGAGTGGGGTACTGTATCAAATGCCTTTGTCAGTCAAGATATGCAGTGTGAACTGTTTTACCCTTTTCCATCGCCGTGGTGACCCTCTCAAAGAAGTCTGCCAGATTTAGTAGGCATGACCTTCACTTGACAAAGTCAAATTGGGATGGGTCTAGTGTCTGTAAGTTGCCAATGTCCTTGCTTATCAGTTCCATGATAATTCATTTCATGGCTTTGCATATTAGTCTTGTTAGACTGATGGGTCTGTAGTTCCTTGGGTAAGTTGATGGCCCACCCTTATGGAGGGAAGTGACTACTGTGGTCCTTCGTTCAACTGGAATGCAGCCTGTTTCAAGACTGTACTTGAAGAGTGCCTCAAGTGATCATGATAGGTCCAGACTGTTCAGGAGACAGCTAGAGGTGTTGTTGGGACTCATGGAGATGGTGTTCTTGGATTAAGCGAGTGGTGCAAACACCTGGTCCTTGCTAAAAGATAGGGCTAGTACATTGGAGAGGATTTTACCTGGAGGAGCTGGGGAGGAGTGGGAGTTAAAATTTGAGCTGCATTTTATCAGAGGCTACATTTGCTATATAATACTGATCAGTGAAGGTGGTATTATTCACCACCATTTCAGCAGATTGCTGTATGTTACCTTTAAGGTAATGGGAAATGGCTGAAGAAGGCCTTGTGATCATCATTAGCCTGCAAAGCTATCCTGACCCTGTAGTTGGCCTTACTGGACTTAGACTTCTTAAT